>NC_135818.1:15206243-15499464 GCF_964213995.1 Mustelus asterias | reverse complement strand
AGACATTGGTGGCCCCCCCCCCCAGACATTGTGCCGGCCCCCCCCCCAGACATTGGTGCCCCCCCCGCAGACATCGGTGGCCCCCCCCCCGCAGACATCGGTGGCCCCCCCCCGCAGACATCGGTGCCCCCCCCAGACATGGGTGCCCCCCCCCCGCGCCCAGACATCGGTCCCCCCCCCCCCAGACATCGGTGGCCCCCCCCCCAGACATCGGTGGCCCCCCCCCCCAGACATCGGTGGCCCCCCCCCCCAGACATCGGTGGCCCCCCCCCCAGACATCGGTGGCCCCCCCCCCCAGAAATCGGTGGCCCCCCCCCCCCAGACATCGGTGGCCCCCCCCCCCAGACATCGGTGGCCCCCCCCCCCCAGACATCGGTGGCCCCCCCCCCCAGACATCGGTGGCCCCCCCCCCCCCCAGACATCGGTGGCCCCCCCCCCCCCAGACATCGTTGGCCCCCCCCCCCCAGACATCGGTGCCCCCCCCCCAGACACCGGTGGCCCCCCCCCCCAGACATCGGTGGCCCCCCCCCCCCAGACATCGGTGGCCCCCCCCCCCAGACATCGTGGCCCCCCCCCCCAGACATCGGTGGCCCCCCCCCCCAGACATCGGTGGCCCCCCCCCCCAGACATCGGTGGCCCCCCCCCCCAGACATCGGTGGCCCCCCCCCCAGACATCGGTGGCCCCCCCCCCCAGACATCGGTGGCCCCCCCCCCCAGACATCGGTGGCCCCCCCCCCCAGACATCGGTGGCCCCCCCCCCAGACATCGGTGGCCCCCCCCCCCAGACATCGGTGGCCCCCCCCCCCCAGACATCGGTGGCCCCCCCCCCCAGACATCCGGTGGCCCCCCCCCCAGACATCGGTGGCCCCCCCCCAGACATCGGTGGCCCCCCCCCCCAGACATCGGTGGCCCCCCCCCCCAACAATCATCGGTGGCCCCCCCCCCCACAATCATCGGTGGCCCCCCCCCCCACAATCATCGGTGGCCCCCCCACAGACATCGGTGGCCCCCCCCCCCCACAGACATCGGTGGCCCCCCCCCCCCACAGACATCGGTGGGCCCCCCCCCCACAGACATCGGTGGCCCTTCTCCCACACCCCAGATAGACATCTGAAGCACCCAACCCCAGACACAGACATCGCTGCCCGCTCATCCTATGCACCCATGGATCCGGATAATGCAGGTACCCGCATCCCTCCATTCCTTGAACATACTGACCTCACTGCTGCCCTGCAGAGAACTAGCGTTGTGCTGACCTGCACAACCCCAGCTTGTGATCTTCCCTCTCTTGAATGGGACACCTGAATATTGCACCCCCCCTGGACACAGCAGCTTATCGATTAGGAGCCCTGAGTATTGCACCCCCCCTGGACACAGCAGTCATAGAAAATCATAGAAACCCTACAGTGCAGAAGGAGGCCATTCGGCCCATCGAGTCTACACCGACCACAATCCCACCCAGGCCCTATCTCCACATATTTACCCGCTAATCCCTCTAACCTACGCATCCCAGGACTCTAAGGGGCAATTTTTAACCTGGCCAATCAACCTAACCCGCACATCTTTGGACTGTGGGAGGAAACCGGAGCACCTGGCGGAAACCCACGCAGACACGAGGAGAATGTGCAAACTCCACACAGACAGTGACCCAAGCCGGGAATCGAACCCGGGACCCTGGAGCTGTGAAGCAGCAGTGCTAACCACTGTGCTACCGTGCCGCCCCTCATTGACAGTCTATTGATTGGCAGCCAATCAGCACCCCAAGGGATGAATGACACTCAACTGAATGCAGCCTTCAAAATTTCTCAAGTATTTGTAGCCAACGGGCCCTTGACTGGCCACACTCACTGCACCTGCACTCTCCTAATAAGTCAGAGCTGTCTATAAGCTGCAGGAATGGACAGACAGCCAGTCACGCCACAAAGATGTCTGTGCACAAACCAGCACCCAGATTCACAGAGGCTGACCAGGAGCACCTGCTAGATGCCGTGGAGGAGAGGCGTGAGTGGATCTTCCCCGGCCAGGGCCCTAACCCAAGGGGCGCATCCGCCAACAGCATTGTCGGCATTGACACCTGAAGGGCATGCAACAAGTGACCCTTTCTCCAGGAACCGAATCTAACCCCTTGCCCACACCCTTCAATGAGCACCCTTCAGTGGTGGCTGCTTTCCCCGAAACTGCCAGCACAATGCCCGAGACACAGGCACGCATTGCGCACCATGCACTGCAATATATTCATGCTTGCTACCCACCTTATGTTCCCACAGGAAAAGAACATTCACAATGTACAGGAGACGACACAGACTGGGGTGGGGGTGTGCCTGACCTGCGCCAGCTGACCAGCATCGAGGAGCATGCCATGGAGCTGGCAGGGGGTGATGGGGCATCCCAAATGGTCACCGGCAGCCAGGTCGGTGTCCAACATGCAATTGAGCAGAAGTGCACCCTCAACCTAGGTCCTTCTCGAAGTAAGTGCGATGCTGCATAGAATGTTTTACCTCCCTTCCCCTCATGTGTGTTCTTTATTGCAGCTCTGGACCCAGAACAACCCAGCCCTTCGGGTGTTACCACCGCCCCCGCTGCTCTGGAGCAAACTCTCCGCGACCCCCTTGACGACACCTCGGAGGGAGGCACTGAGGATTCCTCCGAGGGCAGCACCACTAAAGTGTCACCGGCATGTACCACTCAACCCACCAACACAGACTATCACCACAGTGGGTACATTCAGTGTTGAGGCTTCTGGGACACGGACTGGTGAGCATTTCACAGCTGCTGATGCACATCGGGTGGAGGCGGGCACATCCGAGGGCTCGGGCACATGGAGATCTGCCGGAGGCCAGGATTCAGCTGTCCCCAATCCAGCTGCTGGGCCTCTGGGTGTGTTCCTACCAAGGCTGGTGGAGATGCATCAGGAAACCGGGGAGTTGTGGAAGGGCTGTCAGCAACCATGCTGCGACTGCAAGGCTGTTTAGGGGAGTCCAACAGAGAGCTGTTGCAGGAGGTGGTGCCGACACAGCGTGCGAACCAGGCCAACACTGCAAGGGTGGCGACCGCAGTGTCTCACGGGTCTGTCCTCATGGGCCACGGGCGAGTGTGTTTCCGGCATCTAGGAGGCACAGCATTCCATGGCCATGGGTGTTGGGAGCATGTGCATGACACTGCTGGGCATGGCTGGGACTCTCGTTGGCATTCTGGAGACACAGCAGGCCATGGCTGTGAGCCTCGACAACTTAGGCCAGGCTCAGAGGGCTACTGCTGGGGGCTCCAGAGCCTGGCTCGCTCACAGAATGCTGTAGCGGAGGGGCTCCAGAGCTGGGCCCAGTCTCGGAGGGCCAGGGCTGAGGGATCACAGACCATGGGGCAGATGCATCTGGGCCACCAGGACTGGCAGAGCCAGGTGACACCGGAGCTTCTGGAGCTCAGTCCAGCTACCCTGGCAACCCATGGAATGTCCCCAGGGCATCTGGGCACCCCAAGGGAGGTGCAAGGGCTTGAGCCTATGGCGGGCCCTTCCACACAGGAGAGCCTGGATGTCCCGAGAGCTTTCAATTTCCCCCTTCCTCACACCGGGGTATCTCAGGGCCAGCGGGATGAACAGGGTGACACCGAAATAATGTCATCTGCAATTCAGCCGGGCCTCCAGGTCCCGGCCACCCAGGAGACGTCTGCCAAGGGCATCACAGCTGGACACCTCCACCTCCGATGTGCATCCTGGGGTAGCACCTGGAAGAAGCAGTAAACCGCACAAAGTAAGAAAGTTGTAGTTCACTAAGAGGGCACGGGTGAAGGTCACCAGTAGTCAGGGTTTATTCGTCACTAATGCTAAGAACACAATAAACTTTTATTTGCACCTCACAGCTGTGACTAATGTGTCTCTAATTCTCCTCCCCTATTCCCTATGTGGTCCCTATTCCAATGCATAGAGGTGCTGTCTGTTGTGCCTTGCGAGACTCAGCCACATGTTACAGAGTGCCTGCACTACCTTCCCCAACTTCCACCAGTCCCTTGGTGCAAGTGCCCCCCACCCCCCCCCCCCCATTGGCCAAAAACTGTGTCCCCCAACCCTTATAGCTACATGGGCCATGGTGGCAGCATGCATTCGGAGTACAGATAGGAGTCAGACTTGAGTGGCACCAGGGGCAGGATCCCAGTGTGCACAACAGCGAGTCATCATCATCCTCCAGCCTTCAACCAAGAGTCACAACCATTGCCAGCCCAAGCACATTAACAGGTTTGGATGGTCCTGGGGGATAGGCTGGTGGGATGACAGAGGCTGGGGAAGGGCGATGTGGTGGTTTGAGGGTCCAAGTCGGTTTGGAGGGGGAATAGCGGCTGCATTTGCTCCTGGGGTGTGGTGAATGTGTGGTGGTTGCAGTCCCCTCACTGCACAGCACCAGCTCGGTGAAGCGGGCTGCAATCAAGGCGTCCCTCGCTGCCCTTCCCTGCTGGACACCGGCCATCGCCGCCCGCCCTCTTTCCTCTGCTCCTCAGACGGTAGGATGCTGCTGCTGCTCTGTGTGTTACTGCAGCATCTGTTACAGGCATGTGTTGCTGGTCCGTGTCACAGGGCAGGGACAGACTGCAAATCAGCACCAGATGTGTGCCCAGTGACAGCAGATTCCATCAGTCCATGTCTGAACCTCTGCACCCCGGCCTGGAGCAGCAGCTGCTTCATCTGGTTAGGCCTCAGTCAGCACATGGTGCACTCCTCCCCCACCCCGGAACACCAGCACTCAGTCGAGTCCCTGACCATAGCCTGCAGCAAGACAATGCCACTGCAAAGTGCCCTGGAGGGGAAGGGTGAGCAGGACTCCTTGATGGGGCCTCCCACACTGAGTTACAGCGCTGCCCTGGAGGGGAAGGATGAGCAGGACTCCCTCATGGAACCACACCCAGAGAGCTCTGAGAAAATAGAACCCCACCCCACCCCACCACCCCCAGCGCCTCACCCCAGATATCACTGGTCCATGGGCCAGCACCTGAAGATAGCAGGAGGAAGACCACCAGGCATCTCCAGGGCCTGCTTGCAGCATCCCCCGCACTCCGCTGGGAGCACTTACCTCCTCACTCCAGTTCAATGCTGCCACGCCAGGTTGAGACTTTTATAAACCTGCTCTGATTCACGACAAAGTGACATCACTCCAAGGAGGTGAGAGATGGTAACGTGGGTGGCGATTGCCGTGTCGAACCCAATAATGACGTGCTGGGGTATGGAAAGTGATGCAAATCAGTGGCACGCCGGTTTTCTGCACGGTCCCGGCAGCGCCATTTTTTTCCAGTTGGGAGATGCCGGATTTCCCAACCCGACGCGTTAAAAAACATGCACGTTGTGATGGGAGAATCGGGCCCTAAGTTGCCTGCTTGTTTCTTTTAACCCTTTACTCCCCTCTTTGGTCTATGATGCTTCAGACCAACCAATTTAACCTTTTTCTCTCTCTCTCACAAGTCTCTCACAGGAGACTGGACTCCTGGGACCTTCCCCTGCCGGTTCGCTCACATGGCCTTGTCCCTTCTCTACACCCAGAACCTCTCCCTATGAGTTCCTTGTGTCCGAGCCAGCTGCCATCTGTACGCACAGTCGAGCCCCTCGATGCTTAAAGTTTATTATCACAAGTAAGGCTCATTAACACTGCAATGAAATTATTGTGAAATTCCCCCAGTCGCCACACTCCGGCACCTGTTCGGGTACATTGAGGGAGAATTTAGCATGGCCAATGCACCTAACGAGCATGTTTCAGACTGTGGGAGGAAACCGGAGCACCCGGAGGAAACCCACGCAGACACGGGGAGAATTTGCAAACTCCACACAGGCATTGACTCACGCCGGGAATTGAACTCGGGTCCCTGGTGCTGTGAGGCAGCAGTGCTAACCACTGTGCCACTGTGCCGCCCCCTTCTCCAGCTAAGCGGGTTTTCGCTCTGCTGCAAAGGAGGTCCGAGTGTCCGTCCCCGGCCCTGCTATGTTTAAGCGTAGCTTCTCTGCAACGCCCCCATCTGCCCATACGTCTTTGCACTCCACTCCGGAGGAGATCCGAATGTCCGTCCCCGGCCTCTCTACATTAAGCGTGGGTTCTTTATAGACACACTGCTTTCGCATCTCTTCCCCAGTCCGAGATACTCAATTTACGACTTCCAGCTGCCAGACGTGTAGCCCCCTAACTACTGGGTGGTATTTAAAGAATGTGTTCACTCAACGTTTGGGAACACATCTCACCATTGGTCACTGGTGAGTACCCTGCTCACAGCACCAAATTATAAGAGCAATTTTCTGAGGTGTCTCACTGGGGTGCCCTGTATTTAGTTGACCTCACTCAACCAATACATAGACTATTAAAGACAGTGTATAGTTAAACAATGAAAAGGAATTTATTTGCTGAGGTATGCATCAGGCGAAAGACAATGAGGGTTTACTGTCCTCTCTGAGCTAATCTCGCATTGTAAAATTGTTATATTATTCTGAACATTTCAATAGCTCGTCCAGCCTTATCAATCAGACAGGAGAGTCCAATCACAATCTTATACATTGTTACTTTAGCCAATAACATTCCACCTGTCAACAGGAATATGAGACTATTAGCTCATTGCCCCTGTGAGTTCCTTCCCCATTACCGAGGAAACCTAACCCAAGTTAATTCCGGTAACCAAAGTCATGGCTAACATCTGCGAATTTTAATTGGCGAAAGGCGAATTTGGCCTCTTCTTATCAGCTGGAGAGGCTGCTCCAGCCTCACTACCAATGAACAAATCCACTCCCTTACATACCAGGCCTATTGAACTTGCTTTTGTGTATCCAAAAACAGATAACAGAAGCAGCCTTTCTGTGCTCCATTGTATTAAAAGAATTCAACCTGTCCATCACTGTTTCCCATCATGCAACATTCAGAACGAAGTTGGCCAAGGCGCACAATGCATATACATTGTAAATACAGTTTAAGCTTATAATACTTGGTTAATTTGTGGTTATACAGTTTATAAAACCTTTGCAGTTTTTAATACTTTTGCATATTTTGTTCCAGACACATTGCGAATTCTCTCTATATATTTGGCACTTTATAATTACCTTAACCTAGTCTACTTATTAGAGTAAAACTAAAATGAAGGGCCTCATACTAAGAATTCCATACTTCCCCCCATCAGTAGGGGTAAGACAAATGTGGATCCATTACACGAAGATAAGGCTAAATACTGCGAATGCTGGAATCTCAAATAAAAAATCAAAATGCTGGAAAATCTCAGCAGGTCTGACAATGTCTGTGGAGAGAGAATTGAGCTAACATTTCAAATCATAGACTCTATTCTCTCTCCACAGACGCTGTCAGACCTGCTGAGATCTTCCAGCATTTTCTGTTTTTGGGTCCATTACCGGCAGACTCAGGAGAATTCATAATGGGGAACAAAGAAATGGCAGAGAAACTAAATGATTACTTTGTATCTGTTTTCACTGAGGAAGATCCAGAAAATCCCCCAGATTTAGACATCCAAAGGATTTTGGATAATGAGTAGTTGTAGGAAGTTTGTTTAAGTAAGATAGTTGTATTGGAGAAATTAATGGGACTGAAAGTTGATAATTCCCCAGGACCTGATATGATGCATCCCAGAGAATTGAAAGAGGTTGCTAAAGAGATAGAGGATACATTTATGATGATTTACCAAAATTCCATAGATTCTGCAATGATTCCTGGAGATTGGAAGAGAGTAAATGTCACCCCATTATTTAAGAAGGGAGAGAGGGAGAAAACAGGGAACGACAGACCTTGCAACCTTATGTCAGTAACAGGGAAAATGCTGGAATCAATTACAAAGAATGTGATCAATTGTAGAATTGTGATCTAATTGGGCAGAGAGAGCATGGATTTATAAATGGGAAACCATGTTTGACGAACCTGTTGGATGTTTTTGAGAATGTTACTCACAAAATTGATAAACAAGAGTCGACGGAGGTCGTATATTTGATTTTGGATAAAATCTCCCACAGGAGATTGATTTGCAACATGAAAGCACATGGGATAGGATGCAATATACTGAAATGGATTAAGGATTGGCAAACAGGAAGCAGAGAATAGGAATAAATGGCATTCACATGTTGCCAGGATGTGGCTAGTGATGTACCACAAGGATCAGTACTTGTGTCCCAGCTGTTCACAATATATATCAATGATCCGACTGTGGGGACCAAATGTAATGTTTCTGAGTGTGTGGATGATACAAAGCTGACGGTAATGAGTGTTGTGAGGAAGATGAAAAGCGACTGCAGGATGATTTGGACAGACTTAGTGAGTGGGCAAGAACATGGCAGATAGAAAAGAATGTGGAGAAATATGAGGTAATCCAATTGGGTAGAAAGATGTGCAGAGTATTTACTAAACGGTAAGAAATTAGAAAGTGTAGATTAAAAATGGGACCATACCTTGTCCACAAGTAACTGAAGGCGAACATGCGGGTGCAGCAAGCTATTCAGAAAGTTAATGGACTTTTCGCCTTTGTCGCAACAGGGATTGAATACAGGAGTAGTGAAGTGTTGTTTCAATTTCATAGAAGCTTGGTTAGATCTGGAGTACTGTGTGCAGTTTTGGTCCCTTTATTTGAAGAAGGATATTATTGCCATCGAGGAAGTGCAGCGAAGGTTCACCAGACTTGTTCCTTGGAGCACGGGACTGCCTTATTCAGAACGGTTAAGGAAACTGGATCTGTATTCTCAAGCGTTTCGAAGAATGAGAGGTCATCTCATTGCAACCTATAAAATCCTTAAATGAATGGACGGGGTAGATACAGGTGAGATGTTTCCCCAGTTTGGGGACTTCACAACTTCAGGACATATTTTCAAAATAAGGGGGAAGCCACTTAGGACAGAGATGAGGAGATTTCTTTTACTCAGAGGTTTATGAATCTTGGGAATTCTCTACCTCAGGGCTGTGGAACATCAGTCACTGAGTATGTTTAAAGCAGAGAATGATAGATTTCTAAATGCCAATGACATAACAAGTTACGGGGATGGTGTGGGAAACAGGTCATTTAGGTGGGTGATCAGTAATGATCGTATTGAATGCTGGAACAGGATCGATGGGCTGAATGTCCTGCTCCTGCTCCTATGTTCCTATGAATGTGGGAGCAGTGTTTTCTCTTCAAAGATTGTGCCTTTGGGTAAAAGTCCTCCTTTCCCTTCTGCTTCTGGTGTCGATGTAGAGTTGCTGTGCCTGGCTTCACTCCTCATGCAGAACAAGAGTAATGCCCATGAACAAGCACGCCTTTTCCCTGGTTGACATCTAGATAAAGAGTCCTATCAGTTTCAATAACACAGCACTGAACGTTTTCAGCTGTACTTTGGAGACAATTTCTGGGACAATGTGCATTGGCAATGGATAGTCTTCAAAGAACAATGACATAGCTTACAGCACTGGTACAGTGCTCTGAAGTGCAACAACCCAAAAAAGTCAGTCAACTATGACTGACAAAGTAAGTAAAGTAAAGTTTATTTATTAGTCACAAGTAAGGTTTACATTAACACTGTAATGAAGTTTCTGTGAAATTCCCCAAGTTGCCACAAGGCAGCACCTGTTCGGGTACACTGAGGAAGAATTTAGCTTGGCCAATGCACCTAACCAGCACATCTTTCAGACTGTGGGAGTAAACCGGAGCGCTCGGAGGAAACCCCCACAGACACAGGGAGAACCTACGGACTCCGCACAGACAGTGACCCAAACCGGGAATCGATCCCGGGGCCCTGGCGGTGTGAGGCAGCAGTGCTAAGCACTAAAGGAAGGTAAGGATTGTATCAGATTAAAAGGAAAGGTTTATAAAGTTGCAGAAATTGTTCCCAATCTGATGATTGGAAAGTTTTTCGAACACAGCAAAGGCCAAGACACTGATGAATAAAGGGAGAACAGAATATGAATGCAATCCAGCAAGAAACAGAAATGGCAGAGAAGCTAAATGATTACTTTGTATCTGTTTTCACTATGGATGATCCAGGAAACCTCCCAGATTTAGATATCCAAAGGATTTGGAGAATGAGGAGTTGAAGGAAGTTTGTTTAAGTAAGAAGGTTGAGATAGAGAAATAAATGGGACTGAAAGTTGATAATTCCCCGGGACCTGATATTAAGCATCCCAGAGAATTGAAAGAGGTTGCTATAGAAATTGATGATGATTTGTGATCATCTTTCGAAATTCTATAGATTCTGAAATGATTTCTGGAGATTGGATATTGAGCCAATGTCACCCCATTATTTAAGAAGGGAATGAGAGAGAAAACAGGGAACTACAGACCTGTTAGCCACACATCAGTAGTTTGGAAAATGCTGGAATAAATTACAAAGGATTTGATAAGGAGATAATCATGATCTAATTGGACATAGTCAGCATGGATTTACAAATGGGAAATCATATTTGACAAACTTGTTGCATTTTTTTGAGGATGTTACTTGCAAAATTGATAAAGGAGAGTCAATGAATGTAATATATTTGGCTTTTGATAAAGTCCCTCACAGGAGACTGATTAGCGAAATAAAAGCACATGGGATAGGAGGTAATATACTGAAATGGATTAAGGATTGGTTAACAGGCAGCCGAGAATAGGAATAAATGGGGCATTGACATGTTGTCAGGCTGTGGCTAGTGATGTACCACAAGGATCAGTGCTGGTGCCCCAGCTGTTCTCAATATATATCAATGATCTGGCCGTGGGGACCAAATGTAATGTTTCCAACTGTGCAGATGATACAAATCTGGTGGGAATGTGCATTGAGAGGAAGATGTAAAGCGGCTACAGGGCAATTTGGGCAGACTTAGTGAGTGGGAAAGAACATGGCCGATGGAATGTAATGTGGAGAATTGTGAGGTAAACCAGTTGGATAGAAAGAACTGATGAGCAGTGTATTTACTAAACGGTAAGAAATTAGGAAGTGTAGATGGACAAAGGGACCTGACCGTGTCCATAAGGGACTGAAGTCTAACATGCAGGTGCAGGAAGCTATTCAGAATTGTGATGGAATGCTAGCCTTTATCACAACGGAAATGAGTACAGGATGAGGGAAGTGTTAATTGAAGTGAGTGATCATTGTATTGAGTGTTGGAGCAGGCTTGATGGCCTGAATGGCCTGCTCCTGCTCCTATATTCCCAGTAATGTGTGAGTGTGTTTCTTGGGACCCTGGGTGATTGGGCTGGCATTTGGGTAAAAGATCTCCTTTCTCTTCTGTTTCTCTTGTCTATATGGGGTTGCGGTGCCTGGCCTCACACCTCATGCAGAGCAAGGGTAATGCCCATGAACAACACGCCCTTTCCCTGGGTAACATCTAGATACAGAATCCAATCAGTCTGAATTAACACAGCAGTTAACGTTCTCAGCTGAATATTGGAGAGCTTTTCTGGGACAATGTGCATTAGCAATATATACCCTTCAAAGAACAATGACATAGCTTACAGCACTGATACATTACTTCAAGGTGCAAAACCCCAAAAACGATAGTCAACCATGGCTGACAAAGGAAGGTAAGGATTGTATAAGATTAAAAGGAATGCTTTCTAAAATTGGAAGAAATTGTTGCAAAAATACAGCAAAGAAAGGCTAAGACACTGATAAAGAAAGGGAGAACAGAATATGGATGCAATCTAGCGAAAATCATAAACATGGACTGTAAAAGCTTCTCTCGGGATGTAAAATGGAAGTGTTTGGCTGAGACAAATGTGGGTCCATTCCACTAAGATAAAGGCAAAATACTGCGAATGCTGGAATCTGAAATAAAAACAGAAAATGTTGGAAAATCGCAGCGGGTCTGGCAGTGTCTGTGGAGAGAGAATAGAGCCAACATTTCAAAACATTGACTCGATTCACTCTCCACAGACGCTGTCAGACCTGCTGAGATCTTCCAGCATTTTCTGTTTTTGGGTCCATTCCCAGCAGTCAGGAGAATTCATAATGGGGAATAAAGAAATGGCAGAGAAGTTCAATGATCATTTTGTATCTGTTTTCACTCAGGAAGATCCAGGATATCTCCCAGATTTAGACATCCAAAGGATTTTGGAAAATGAGTTGAAGGAATTTTTCTTTAAGTAAGAAGGTTGTATTGGAGAAATGAATGGGAGTGATAATTACCCAGGACCTGATATTATGCATCCCAGAGAATTTAATGAAGGCGCTTTAGAGGTAGAGGATGCATTTATGATCTTCTATCAGAATTCTCTCGATTCTGGAATGATTCCTGGAGATTGGAAGGGAGTAAATGTCACCCCATTATTTAAGAAGGGAGGGAGAGAGAAAACAGGGAACTACAGACCTGTTGGTCTCTCATCAGTCGTAGGGAAAATGTTGGAATCAATTACAAAGGATGTGATAAGGATATAATCATGATCTAATTGGGCATCGTCAGCATGGATTTACAAATGGGAAGTCATGTTTGACAAACTTGTTGCATTTTTTTGAGGATGTTACTCGCAAAATTGATAAAGGAGAGTCAATGAACGTAATATATTTATTTGGCTTTTGATAAAGTCCATCACAATGAGATTGATTAGCAAAATAAAGGCACATGGGATAGGAGGCAATATACTGAAATAGATTAAGGATTGGCTAACAGGCGGAAGAGAAGACAAATAAACGGGACATTGCCAGCCTGTGTGTAGTGATGTACCACAAGGACCAGTACATGGGCCTCAGCTGTTCACAGTATATAGAAACATGGAAACATAGAAACAAAGAAGATAGGAGCAGGAGGAGGCCATTTGGCCCTTGGAGCCTGCTCTGCCATTCATTACAATCATGGCTGATCATCCACTCAATAGCCTAATCCTGCTTTTTCCCCATAACCATTGATCGCATTCACCCCAAGTACTATATCCAGCCGCCTCTTGAATACATTCAATGTTTTGGCATCAACTACTTCCTTTGCTAATGAATTCCACAGGCTTACCACTCTTTGGGTGAAGAAGTGTCTCCTCACGTCCGTCCTAAATGGTTTGCCTTGAATCCTCAGGTTGTAAGCCCTGGTTCTGGACTCCCCCACCATTGTGAATTTAAGCAGTGACACATAGACATTGGAACATTGACAGATAAACATTAGAACATCGACACACTGACATTTGAACATTGACACACAGACATTTGAACATTGACACACAGACATTTGAACTTTGACACATAGACATCGGAACATTGACTCATAGATATTTGAACATTGACACATGGACATTTAAGGATTGACACATAGACACATAGACATCTGAACATTGACTCATAGATATTTGAACATTGACACACTGACATTTAAGCATTGTCACATGGACATTAGAACATTGACACATGGACATTAGAACATTGACACATAGCCATTTGAACATTGGCACACTGACATGTAAACATTGACACATGGACATTAGAACACTGACACATAGGCATTTAATCATTGACACAAAGACATTTGAACTTTGACACACAGACATCTGAACATTGACTCATAGATATTTAAACATTGACACATAGACATTTAAACATTGACACAGAGACATTGGAACATTGACACATAGACATTTAAACATTGACACATGGACATTAGAACATTGACACATAGACATTTAAAAATTGACACATAGACAGTAGAACATTGACACATAGACATTTAAACATTGACACATTGCCATTTGAACATTGACACATGGACATTAGAACATTGACACATAGACATTTAAACATTGACACACTGACATTTGAACATTGACACATAGACATTTCAACATTTACACACAGACATTTAAAGATTGACACATAGGCATTTAAGCAGTGACACATAGACATTAGAACATTGACACAGAGCCATTTGAACATTGGCACACTGACATGTAAACATTGACACATGGACATTAGAACACTGACACATAGGCATTTAATCATTGACACAAAGACATTTGAACTTAGACACACAGACATCTGAACATTGACTCATAGATATTTGAACATTGACACATGGACATTTAAGCATTGACACATAGACATTTGAACTTTGACACATAGACATCTGAACATTGACTCATAGATATTTAAACATTGACACATAGACATTTAAACATTGACACAGAGACATTGGAACATTGACACATAGACATTTAAACATTGACACATGGACATTAGAACATTGACACATAGACATTTAAAAATTGACACATAGACAGTAGAACATTGACACATAGACATTTAAACATTGACACATTGCCATTTGAACATTGACACATGGACATTAGAACATTGACACATAGACATTTAAACATTGACACACTGACATTTGAACATTGACACATAGACATTTCAACATTTACACACAGACATTTAAAGATTGACACATAGGCATTTAAGCAGTGACACATAGACATTAGAACATTGACACATAAACATTTGAACATTGACATATGGACATTAGAACACTGACACATAGATATTTATCATTGACACATGGACATTGGAACATTGACACACAGACATCTTAACATTGACACATTGACATTAGAAGATTGACACATAGACATTAGAACGTTGATACACAGCAAAGTAACTTTGTGTAACTGCTCAGAGCACAATTTCACACAGTTGAATGTACATTGCCATTGTCACACACCACTGTGGTCTGCACTGTCTGCCTCTTCACACAACCTGGTATACATTGTCACACAAACCAGTTTACATTATCACACAACCCGGTGTACATTGTCACATAGCCTGGTTTACATTTTAACATAGCCCGGTGTCCTCCCAGTATACATTATTACACCCCATCTTGCCCGCCGGTGTACATTCTCACACAATACGTTGAACATTCTCAGTGTGAACATCCCAGAGTGAGTGGAAATTGTTGTAATGATAATTGATGTGTGTCCACTGTGTGAATGAACATTGGGTGAACATTGTGTGAGTGAATGTGGAGAGAATGAACAAAATCAGTGTGAACATTGTAGCGATAGGGGCCCAGCGAAGGTATTCATGTCACCTCATGTTTCAGAAGGACCCACAGTGTTAAGTTCCACATGGGCGGGACCTCTCCTCGGGATCATGGGCCCCGGGGGCAGAGGGTTCTGCTTTTTGCTGAAAGCTCAGAGTGCTTTGGCTTCTCTGTTGAGCAGGCAATAACAATCAGGGAGGGAGGTGGCATCCACTACCAATGTGTCGATCACCTGCCTGAGGTCTGGGATCTTAGTGAAGATCCCGGGCCTGGGGTGGATGATGGCAGGTATGGGGGTGTCTAGGCTGGGGTCACAAAGCCGTGGAGCGTCAGCATCAAGCGGGGAGAGGGGCGGGCTCTCTGAGAGCCTCCCCCCTTCCTCTCCTGATCCTGGGTTCCTCGATTGAAAGAGGAACCCCCCGGGAGTCCACAAGTAACCCGGCCCATATGCGTTTGCTTGGTGTGCTCCTTTGCCTAGTGATCCTCTGACCTGCTTGCTGCTGGGTTGGTGCCAGCAGAGAGGATGAGAATGAGGTCAATAAGTGGACCATAGTTGTCCATTTATGAGGCTCATCGTTGTCGTGGTGGGAAAGCCAATCCCGCGGGGCATTCTCTCCATGAAATCTAATTTGCGTGGGGGAGGGGAGGTCGTAGGGCCCCACCCTTTCAACTCAAATAAATGCACTCGAGGACCCTGGCAGGATGACAACGGACACAGCGTCAACCAAGGAAAACAGGAAGAGCGGTGGGCTCAGGTTCACGGGGAAGAGGCAGTGTTAGGATTAGAGTTAGGATTAGGCACTCAGCTCGGGGAGGCCATTAAATTCCACCCATAGTTGAGCGAATGTGTGTGTGTGAGCAGTGTGAGTGTGGACAGTGTGAGTGTGAACATTGTCGGTGACACATCAAGCCAGCCACATCCGATTAAAATTTCACTATTATTCCACGTGTTATTCATTTAATTGAGTGTGAACAGTGTGAGTGTGAACAGTGTGCGTGTGAACAGTTTGTGGGTGAACAATGCAGTGTGAACATTGTGAGTGTGTACAGTGTGAGTGTGAACAGTGTGAGTGTGAAGAGTGTGAGTGTGAACAGTGTGCGTGTGAACAGTGTGCGGGTGAACAATGCAAGTGTCAACATTGTGAGTGTGAGCAGTGTGAGTGTGACAAGTGAGTGTGAACATTGTGTTCATGTGAACATGAACATTGTGTGAATGTGAACTTTGTGAGTGTAAATATTTCAGTCTGAACATTGTTCGAACAATTCAGCTCAAAATAAATCACAATTTTTTTGCCATATTTTTCTCAAGTAATTTCAAATTAGCTTTTGCATCCTCATCTCGATCAGGGGCGTAGCCAGGTTCTAAAGTTAGGGGGAGCGAGCACCTAAAAAAGGCGCCACGGCCCACGACGCATCCATTGGTTTCACCCAGATCGAATTGTTTGATGCAATGACGCAGGGCTGGGAGTGACGGTTTTATGAGCAGATCTCCCACTCACCTGACAAAGGAGCAGAGCTCCGAAAGCTAGTGGCGTTTGCTCCCAAATAAACCTGTTGGACTTTAACCTGGTTTTGTTCGACTCCTTACTGTGTTTACCCCAGTCCAACGCCGGCATCTCCACATCATGGCTACGGGAGTCGAACAGCTCCGCATTGCGATTGGTGACTGTGTTATGGCAGCACACGGTAATTGGCTGTAGCAGATGCCAATCACATTGTGGGTGGGTGTTGCGCTGAGCACATCGCTCTACGATTGGTCTGAATTGCCGCCATCATTGTCATTGTTCTCGCTCATTTCAGACGGATGGATCCTTTTCAGTTCTCAGCAAAAATATATTCCAGCAAAAAACAAGGATTGTAAGAAAAGGGAGAACCAGCCGTGGATAACGAAGGAAATAAAGGAGAGTATTAAAATAAAAACAGCTGCGTACAGAGTGGCCAAAAATAGTGGAGAAACAAGTGATTGGGAAAAATTTAAGAAACAACAAAGAGAGACTAAGAAAGCGATAAAGAAAGGAAGGATAGACTATGAAGCTAGGCTAGCAATTAATATAAAAAATGATAGTAAAAGTTTTTATAAATATATAAAAAGGAATAGAGTGGCTAGAGTGAATGTTGGACCCTTGGAGGACGAGAGGGGGGAGTTAATAGTGGGAAATGAGGATATGGCTGAGTCTTTAAATAAGTTTTTTGTGTCGGTCTTCACGGTGGAGGACACAAATAGTTTGCCAAATATTAACGATAGAGGGTTGGCAGCAGGAGAAATATTTAATACAATTAATGTTACCAGAGAGGCAGTGCTGGGTAGACTAATGGGACTGAAGGTGGACAAGTCCCCGGGTCCGGATGGAATGCATCCCAGGGTATTGAAAGAAATGTCAGAGGTAATAGTGGATGCGTTAGTGATTATTTATCAAAACTCGTTGCATTCTGGGGTAGTGCCGGTTGATTGGAAAACGGCTAATGTTACGCCGCTGTTTAAAAAAGGAAGGAGACAAAAGGCGGGTAACTATAGGCCGGTCAGCTTAACGTCTGTAGTAGGGAAAATGCTGGAATCCATTATTAAAGAGGAGATAGCAGGGCATCTGGATAGAAATGGTTCGATCAATCAGACGCAGCATGGATTCATGAGGGGAAAGTCGTGCTTGACGAACATGTTGGATTTTTATGAAGATGTGACTAGGGCGGTTGATGGAGGAGAACCGGTGGATGCGGTGTTTTTGGATTTCCAAAAGGCGTTTGATAAGGTGCCCCATAAAAGGCTGCTGAAGAAGATTAGGGCACACGGAGTTGGGGGTAGTGTGTTAAAGTGGATTGGGGACTGGCTATCCGACAGGAAGCAAAGAGTCGGAATAAATGGGTGTTTTTCCGGTTGGAGGAAGCTAACTAGTGGCGTGCCGCAGGGATCGGTACTCGGGCCGCAACTATTTACCATTTATATAGATGATCTGGAGGAGGGGACGGAGTGTAGGGTAACGAAGTTTGCAGACGACACAAAGATAAGTGGAAAAGTGAATCGTGTGGAGGACGGAGAAGATCTGCAGAGAGATTTGGACAGGCTGAGTGAGTGGGCGAGGATATGGCAAATGGAGTATAACGTTGATAAATGCGAGGTTATACACTTTGGAGGAAATAATAACAAATGGGATTACTATCTCAATGGAAACAAATTAAAACATGCTACCGTGCAAAGGGACCTGGGGGTCCTTGTGCATGAGACGCAAAAGCCCAGTCTGCAGGTACAACAGGTGATCAAGAAGGCAAATGGGATGTTGGCCTATATCGCGAGGGGGATAGAATATAAAAGCAGGGATGTCTTGATGCACCTGTACAGGGCATTGGTGAGGCCGCAGCTGGAATACTGTGTGCAGTATTGGTCCCCTTATATGAGGAAGGATATATTGGCATTGGAGGGAGTGCAGAGAAGGTTCACCAGGTTGATACCGGAGATGAGGGGTTTGGATTATGAGGAGAGGCTGAGGAGATTGGGTTTGAACTCGTTGGAGTTTAGAAGGATGAGGGGGGATCTTATGGAGACTTATAAGATAATGCGGGGGCTGGATAGGGTGGAGGCGGAGAGATTCTTTCCACTTAGTAAGGAAGTTAAAACTAGAGGACACAGCCTCAAAATAAAGGGGGGTCGGTTTAAGACAGAGTTGAGGAGGAACTTCTTCTCCCCAGAGGGTGGTGAATCTCTGGAATTCTCTGCCCACTGAGGTGGTGGAGGCTATCTCGCTGAATATGTTTAAAGCGCGGATGGATGGATTCCTGATCGGTAAGGGAATTAAGGGTTATGGGGATCAGGCGGGTAAGTGGTACTGATCCACGTCAGATCAGCCATGATCTTATTGAATGGCGGGGCAGGCTCGAGGGGCTAGATGGCCTACTCCTGCTCCTATTTCTTATGTTCTTATGGAGCTTACGGATTGGATAAAGAAGCTGTCACTCAGTCAATGCAGAGCGGCAATTGGATGAGAGATGTCTCAATTGCTGATTAGTTTAATGAACTGTCGGTCACAGGACGGCGGCTCTGATTGGACAATAGGCCGGTAAAGAGGGCGGGGATTCCCATGGGTCCATCAGACACCGGGTGGATCGGCAGCAAATGTCCGGCCAGTGGCTTCAGTCCCCACGTCCGGGTCCTGAGGCAGCGGCAGAGTTCCGGATGGGGAAAGGTTTTGGCAGCGGGAATCCCGTCCCGCCCGGCTGTCAATCCGCAGCTCAGTGTTTCCAATGGCGGCTTCCTGTGTAAAAATGTCACTCCCAACAGTGGCGGCGCTGCAAACGTTGAAAAGGCGCCACTTTTGAAGAATGTGCTCAGGGGGAGCGGTCGCTCTCCCTGCTCCCCCTCTAGCTACGCCACTGATCTCAATCCACCCTCCATCAGGCAGGAAATTGCACATCGGTAGCACAGTGGTTAGCACTGCTGCTTCACAGCTCCAGGGTCCTGGGTTCGATTCCCGGCTCGGGTCACTGTCTGTGTGGAGTTTGCACATTCTCCTCGTGTCTGCGTGGGTTTCCTCCGGGTGCTCCGGTTTCCTCCCACAGTCCAAAGATGTGCGTGTTAGGTTGATTGGCTAGGTTAAAAATTGCCCCTCAGAGTCCTGGGATGCATAGGTTAGAGGGATTAGCAGGTAAATATGTGGGGGTAGGGCCTGGGTGGGATTATGGTCGGTGCAGACTCGATGGGCCGAATGGCCTCCTTCTGCACTGTAGGGTTTCTATGACATCCAAACCACTTTGTTACCTTTTGTTCCAATGCCAATTGCCTTGACACTTTAGAGACAGATTATCTTTATTTGTTTAACCTGTTAAAAATGCCTTTGTTGAATTGCTTTATCTCCAATGTTCTAGCTGAGACAAAAGAGAATTTGGTCCAGGTTTGTATCCTTCAACACAAGACTCTGCACCCAATTTCAATCCCACTGTTACATATCAAATACCAGCCTGCACATATTTAAGTGCTCCACAACATTGGGCAACCCCATCCTTACAACATCGTGCGGGCAGAGCAGTGGCAGTAAGCCTCCCTCCGTTGGCACCCCAGCCACGTGTCACATGGGGACCCCCCAAGCGCAGTCATCGCGCCTGTTTGCCTGACTTGCATTTGGCGCTGCTGGAGATCTTGTGCGCCGGTGAGATCTAGGGTCGACGCCATCCCAGGCATGGTTGGCACTGAGCGTTCCTGCCCTTAGGGTGCCCACCCAACAAGCCTATCGGTAGGATTCTACCTGTGGGCTACAGAGGCAACTGGGTTCAGGCATTTTCGAGCAGAGAGCGGCTGGACAGCAGTCAAACAGGGCCCCCCTCTGTCATACCCCAGCTGCCTTATTTTCATTGCAGGAACACCAGGCACAAGGTTTCTCCCAACGGTGCCTGGTGTCGCTGTGATGAAAATGTAGAGGGATGGCGAGGATGGGGAAGTGCCACGTGGAGGCGGTGACACCGCCCCATCTTTGTCTTGTGGGGAGAGGGATGAGGGTAGATGGTCACGCTTGGAATGTTTTCTGACCCTTGGTAGCGGGTAGAGGAGGAGCAAAAAGCCTGGGAGCCGGCTTCTTGCACCCCTTGACCCGCAGTGCAAGCGTCATGCCAGGTGGACGAAGAAAAGGGGGAAGGAAGGCGTCGGCATGGCTGGGCCTTTATGTCAGTGTTGTTTAAAGAGAGAAAAGGGGCCAAGGTGTGACAGAGGGGGACCTTTTCCGATCACTTGTTCGTCGCTCCCTGGCCGGGAGTGCCCGAACCCTGCTGGCTCCGTACCCATGGGTGGGATCCTGGCATGGGCTTGGTCCGTGGGCACCTTAGGGTGGTTGCTCGCCGTGCCTGGGATTGGCCTCGGTGGCATTGCGTCTACCGGCAGCCAACAGCTGCACTGACTCCGAGCGGGTGGCAGGCGCGGTGGCAGCGCAGGGGGAGTCTCTACATGACTACATGGACCAGGCTGCCCTCAGAGGGAGGCCCATCCCCACTGTCCATCTCAGCACGGTGAGGGAAGAATGTGGCTGCCGTCAGGCGTCAGCAACACGTGCGTCACTCGATAATCTGTTGCCGGCTAGTGCAGGCGCAGAGCGGGATAGGTTTACATCCAAGTTAAATTGATTGATTGCTGTAAGGCATCTTGCGTTTGCAATTCCGGATTCGATTGTGCGTAATTAATTGTACGGTTAGTAAAGCACATCTTTTTGATTTGTTTCAGGAGACCAGCGTGTTCCAACCAACTCGATAGGACCTGAACTAGGAGACCCCCTCAAACCAATGCAGTACATCACATATGTATTTAATTGTTGCGTTGCCTTTTCTTTTATTCTTCACCTTGGCCCTGGATGCCTGAAGACGAAGTCGAAAAGAAAAATTAAATCTGTAATCGTGTTAATAATATAATCATTAATCTATCCACACCACGTTCATATCCCATATTTATTTAAATAGAAATTTCTGAGGCACAGGTTGCTAAATTAAGAAAGAGAGGGTCTAGAATTTCTGAAGATTGTGCCAGGGATTAATTAGGTGCCATATTTTAAAACTACGTCAAGTGTAAAGTAAATCAGAGCAGAGTAAATTCCCACATATGTTGGATTTATTTCTTGGAGAGTGGTTAGTGTTTGGAATTCTACACCCCAGAGAGATAAGACAGTGAATATATTGAAGGATAAATTTAGATAGAATTTTGATTTCCAAGGGGTGTCAATTAAGGGTTCTCGGGGGAGAGCAGAGCAGGAAAATAGTTAGTTATTCGGTAAAGTGAGACCCATCTTAATTCATAATGTTCAATAGGGTCTACTCCTGCTCCTATTAATGTTAAACATAGCACGCAGGCTTAGAAGCATAGGGGTTAACATTATCAAATAAAGTCGTCAGTAATTTGTCCCTTTAGATTGCAGATCCTCTTGTTAACATGGTGTTGCTTCACACACATGTTGGATTTTAATTCCTCGGGGTGAAGGTTGGGATGGGGGTTAACTCGAGATCGCTTGTAATGTACCATGGGGCAGCCATGGTCTCCTGGAGCTTTGCTTGATTGCCCTTCGGGGGGTCGGGGAGGAATTTCCCGGAGTTTTTCCTGCAATTGGGCCTCTCAGGTTTTTTGCTCCGGTTTTTTGCCTCCCCCAGGTGCCAGCATTACTTAACGGGGGTGGGGTTGTGGGTGGGGGGGTCCCACCAATCAGGTCAATCTGGTTCCAAACTACTTTTTTATTTGACGTTTCTGCATTGAGCCGTTTTTGGGAATGAGCAAACGCCCATTCTTCAGATCCAGTTCCTGCTGCAACTTTAGAACGTCAAGTACAAAAGTCACTCAGTAATAATAATATGTGCACGAAAATAAATTAAACTGAAATAAAAGATAACTACATTTTAAATCACATCTCTGTTGTTTGTGTCTTTATTTCTTCAATGTTGGTGTTACATATTGCTGGGTGGCTCCGGTAGTTTCTCCACTTAAGTGGCACGGGTACAAACAACCACTTCCCCTTTGACATGCTGCTTCTTTTCTGCAGTATCCCTTTAAGGGATCTTATTGAATGGTAGAACAGGCTCGAGGGGCCGAGTGGTCTTACTCCTGCTCCTCATTCGGTTAATTTGTCCCGTGGTTTTATTTGATTTTGTTTAGTTCACTGTTCGTCTCTTTTGTCTGAAACACGAGTGGCAAAATGTTGAGTTCTGAGGCAGCCTCAGCATCTCCGACAAGTAAACACCACCCCGTGCCCCCCTTCCCCCGACACCCACCCAACCCGGACCAACTCAGTCCGGACCAGCTCTGATCAGAAGAGATCAGGTCAGGAGACTATCTGAGGGTTTTACCCGCGAGAGATGCAGAAAACAGAAGAAAATTGGAGTTGATTTTCCCCAGACATCTTCACACATTAAAGAGCCTCTGAGGTTCCCACATTTGGTCTCAAGCTACAAGCTGGTTTAGCTCTTGTTTTAGTGTAAGGCACACACACACACACACCTTGATAAAGAAGTTGAAATATCCAGGAAACTCCAAGGATCATTAAAGGGGTTCATAGACGATGGGAATTGCCTGCTTGCCCTCATTAAAGAGGCTGAGTTTCATTTTGATAGGTCAACGCCTCATTTAATAAACTCTCCGAGGAACCCGGCTGAAGCAGGAGTTGAGCCACTTCCAGCACGAATGGACCACACATGGAGCAAAGTGAATGAAGTGCAGACATAGATTCAACTTGGAGAGTTATACGATATCGTCGCAAGGCTGTCAGAACTGGGAACTGAACATACCAGGTTGAAAGGTCTAAAGGGGAACAGAGGCAAGTTTTATTTTTAAGCACATCTTCACACACACTTTTCCCAGAGTGGCGCACTATTGTAAGGGTTCCCAAGTGGATTTGTGGTGGCACGGTGGCACAGTGATTCGCACTGCTGCCTCACAGCACCAGGAACCTGGGTTTGATTCCCGGCTTGGGTCACTGTCTGTGTGGAGCCATGTTCTCTCCATGTCTGTATGGGTCTCCTCTGAGTGCTCTGGTTTCCTCCCACAGTCTGAAAGACGTGCTGGTTAGGTGCATTGGCCGTGCTAATTTCTCCCTCAGTGTACCCGAACAGGCGCCGGAGTGTGGCGACTGGGGGATTTTCACAG
Source organism: Mustelus asterias (assembly GCF_964213995.1). Classification (NCBI taxonomy): domain Eukaryota; kingdom Metazoa; phylum Chordata; class Chondrichthyes; order Carcharhiniformes; family Triakidae; genus Mustelus; species Mustelus asterias. The sequence goes on along the minus strand of NC_135818.1, from coordinate 15,475,947 downwards.
TAACTTCATTGCAGTGTTAATGTAAGGCTACTTGTGACACAAATAAATCAACTTTGGAACTTTACCTTTTGAAATGGGTTGAAGGCACCATCAATATCCAATTCAGTCTGGTGTTCCGTCAGTGTAAAGTGGGTACTTCTGATCTCGGTCTTTGTGAGCTTACTTGTGACATCAATCAATTTTAAACTTTACCAGCCTGTTGATCGCGTTATGATCCTTCCGTGACCAACAAGTCCTGGAGTTGGACTTAAACCTGGAGCTTCTGGTCCTGAGGTCGAGGCAAGGACCACTGTGCCACAACATCCCCAGCACAGTGGTGGGGTTGCATTAATGATGAAATGAATTCCACAAAGAAAAGTAACGGGGGATAAGAAAGATATTGGAAACCTTCTGGATAAAATTAAATGGAAGAGGATTTAAAACCAGTGGTAATTAAGCACCCAGGAGAACACACATGAGTTGGCAGAATGTTGCCATGCCAAGACTAAACAGGCAGATTAAATTGTGGTTTCAAAGAGAGATTTCCACACAAATTCGGATCAGTACATGACACTGTGTCCAAAAGATAGCCCATTTCTTGAGCGTGTTGACAAAATCAATCACACAATTGTTATGGTGCAGGAAGAGGCCATTCGGCCCATTTTGGCTGCACTGGCTTTCCAATCAGTATTATGACTTATTGTCCTTCTCCAGCCTTTCCTCAACCCTTGTACACTGTTTCAGGACAATATTCTGCAAAGACATGCCCCAGAACAAACAACTGGGGAGAAAGCCATATTAATTAGACTGAACAATCAAATAACAAATCGGATTTAGTGAAACAGCATAATGGTGCATCAGCATTTAATAAATGCTGCCTATCAAAAAGAGAGAAATGTGAAACAGCTGCTAAAACTCGGGATTTAGTTAAGGCTGTCTTCGATATAATAAGATTTCAATTTAAACTGGGCAATGGGTAAAAAGACAGAACATCAGAAGGAGGTGTACAAAAAATAGTCAGATGTGATTCAACACCAGTTTATACCCCAAGTTGCAAGCTTTCCACTTGCCAAAAGGAAAGCACCGATAGATAACCACCAAAGAGGTAAAGGACAACAAAACAGATTAAATGCGAAAGAAATTAGAGTTATTTGTATTTTACTCATGAGGGTCATAGAAACACAGAAACTGGAAGCAGCAGTAGGCCATTCTGCCCTACGAGCCTGCTCCACCATTCTTTATGATCATGGCTGATCATCAAATTCAATATCCCGATCACCCCTTTCCCCCATATCCCTTGATCCCTTTAGCCCCAAGAGCTCTAAATTCTTTCTGAAATGACACAATGTTTTGGCCTCAACTACTGTCTGTGATAATGAATTCCACACATTCACCACTCTCTGGTCAAAGACCTTTCTCCTGACCTCAGTCCTAAAAGGTTTGTTTACCCCTTATCCTCAAACTATGACCCCTAGTTCTGGACTCCCCCACCATCGGGAACATTCTTTCTGAATCTACCCTGTCTAATCCTGTTCGAATTTTATAAGCTTCTGTGAGATCTCCAGTAAGCTTAGCTCCTCTCATGAGCACATGATTCCGCCTCCTGTCAATCAACCCAATGAAAACCTGACTCTGAAACCCAGGGGAAAATCAAAAATCAACAAAAAAACATTAACTCAGATTAGAACACCCTATTATCTCAGATCAATCATGAGCCTTGCATTCTCAGCATGTGAGCTGCCTGCTGTGGACAAAGGGACAACAACACTGCACACAGTACTCCAAGTGTGGCCTCACCAACGCTGTGATATTTTTGGCGTTCACTTCTTCACTGAACTTGTGGCCTCGATTGGAAAATAGTCACATATTTAAATTAAAGTAAAATACTGCGGAAGCTGGAAATCTGAAAGAAAAATGGAAATGCGGGAAAATGAAAAACTGCTTGCTCTGCAGAAGAGTCCTGGAAACTCAAAATTTTAACTCTGTTTCTTCTCTCCACAGATGTTGCCAGATCTGCTGAATTTTTCCAGCATTTTACCAGTTTGTCCAATCTCTCTTCATAAGACAGTTGCACATGCCATCCCCGGAACAAGTCTGCTGAACCTTTGCTCCGCTCCCTGTACTGCAATGATATCCTTCCTGAGGTAAGGGGACCAAAACTGCACACAGTGCTCCAGATGTGGTTTAACCAAGGCGCTATATATTGAAACAATACTTCACTACTCCTGTACTCAAACCCTGTTCAAATAACATTCCATTAACTTTCCGAATAGCTTGCTGCACCTGCACATTAGTTAGCCTTCAGTGATTTATGGATAAGGACATCCCGGTCCCTTTGATCAGCTACACTCCCTAATTTCTTACCATTCAGTGAATGCATTGCACATCTGTCCTTTCAACCAAACTGGATTCCGTCACATTTCTCCACATTATATTCCATCTGCCATGTTCTTTCCCACTCACTAAGTCTGTCCAAACTGTCCTGTAGCCGCTTCACATCTTCCTCACAACACACATTCCTGCCAGCTTTGTATCATCCACACACTCGGAAACATTACATTTGGTCCCCACAGCCAGACCATTGATATATATTGAGAACAGCTGGGGCCCAAGTACTGATCCTTGTGGTACATCACTAGCCACAGCCTGGCAACATGTGAATGCCCTGTTTATTCCTATTTTCTGCTGCCTCTTAGCCAATCCTTAATCCATTTCAGTATATTGCCTCCTATCCCATGTGCTTTTATTTTGCTAATCAATCTCCTGTGAGGGACTTTATCAAAAGCAAAATATATTACGTTCATTGACTCTCCTTTATCAATTTTGCGAGTGACATCCTCATAAAAATGCAACAAGTTTGTCAAACACGATTTCCCATTTGTAAATCCATGCTGCCTATGCCCAATTAGATCATGATTATATCCCTATCACATCCTTTGTAATTGATTCCAGGATTTTCCCGGCTACTGATGTGAGACTAACAAGTCTGTAATTCCCTGTTTTCTCTCTGCCTCCCATCTTAAATAATGGGGTGACATTTACACCCTTCCAATCTCCGGGAATCATTCCAAAGACTATAGAGCTTTGGAAGATGATCACAAATGCATCCTCTATCTCTATAGCAACCTCTTCCAATTCTCTGGGATGCAAAATATCAGGTCCCGGGAATTATCAATTTTCAGTTCCATTAATTTCTCCAGTACAACCTTCTCATTTGTACTCATTTCTTTCAACTCCTCATTCTTCACAATCGATTAGATCTCTACGTCTGGAGGATTTCCTGGATCTTCCTCAGTGAAAACAGATACAAAGTAATCATTTAGCTTCTCCATTATTTCTCCATTCTTCATTATAAATTCTCCTGTCTCTGCCTGTAATGGACCCACATTTGTCTCAGCCAATCACTTCCTACTGACATACCGAGAGAAGCTTCTACAGTCATGTTTACGTTCTTCGCTAGATTGTATTCCTATTGTGTTCTCCCTTTCTTTATCAATGTCTTGGCCTTCCTTTGATGTATTCTATGGCACGGTGGCACAGTGGTTAGCACAGCTGCCTCACAGCATCAGGGACCCGGGTTCGATTCCCAACTTGGGTCACAGTCTATCTGGAGTTTGCACATTTGCCCCGTGTCTGCATGGGTTTCCTCCGGGTGCTTCGGTTTCCTCCTTCAGTCCAGTTCAGCGGGTTAGGTGGATTGGCCGTGCTAAATTGCCCCTTGGTGTCAGGGGGACTATCTAGGGTCAATGCATGTGTTGTGTGGATAGGGCCTGGGTGGGATTGTGGTCGATGCAGACTCAATGGGCCAAATGGCCTCCTTCTGCTGTGTAGGATTCTACGATGGTATGATTCTAAAAAACCTCCCAATTCTCAGGTTTACATCTATCTCTGGCAACTTTATAAACCTTTCCTTTTAACCTTCTTCAATCCTTACCTTCCTTTATCAGCCACAGTTGACTGGATTTTTTGTTGTTTTTGCACCTTGAAGGTGCTGTGTAATAATTCTTTGAAGAAGTTAGCCAATCCTTAATCCATTTCAGTATATTGCTTCCTATCCCATGTGCTTTTGTGTTGCTAATCAATCTCCTGTGAGGGACTTTATCAAAAGCGAAATATATTACGTTCATTGACTCTTTTTTATCAATTTTGTGAGTAACATCCTCAAACAAATGCAACAAGTTTGTCAAATATGATTTCCCATTTGTAAATCCATGCTGACTCTGCCCAATTAGATCATGATTATATACTCATCACATCCTTTATAATTGATTCCAGCATTTTGCCGGCTACAGATGTGAGGCTAACAGGTCTGTAATTCCCTGGTTTCTCTTCCCTCCCTTCTTGAGTAGTGGAGTGACATTTCATATAGAAACGTAGAAATTGGAAGCAGAGGAGGCCATTCGGCCCTTCGACTCTGCTCCGCTCTTTATTTTGATCATGGCTGATCATTAAATTCGATATCCTGATTCCCCCTGTTGTAGGTAAAAATACCTCTGAGACTAGTCTGAGTCAAAATACAGTAAGGCTTTATTCTCACAAGCTTGCGGGAGAACCTGACCCCTGAAAGCTGAAGCCAAAGTTCTCCACCCCTTTCCTCCCTTGATCCCTTTAGCGCCAACAGCTCTATCTAATTTCTCGTTGAAATCACACAATGTTTTGGCCTCAACTATTTCGGTGGTATTGAATTCCGCCCATTCACCAGTCTCTGGGTGAAGAAATTTCTCCTCACCTCAGTTCTAAAATCCTCATACTATGACCCCGAGTTCTTTATCAACCTTTATAAAACTTTCCTTTTCATCTCATACAATCGTTACCTTCCTTTAGTATTTAGCACTACAGCCTCACAGCGCCAGGGACCCGGGTTCGATTCCCGGCTTGGGTCACTGTCTGTGCTGAGACTGCATATTCCCCCTGTGTCTGCTGTGTGGGTTTCCTCTGAGTGCTCCAGTTTCCTCCCACAGTCTGAAAGATGTGCTGGTTAGGGTCGTTAGCCAAACTAAATTCTCCCTCAGTCTACCCGAACAGGCGCCGGAGTATGACGACTCGGGGATTTTCACAGTAACTCCATTACACTGTTAGCATAAACCTTCGTTGTGACTAATAAATAAACTTTACTTTACTTTGTCAGCCATGGTTGTCTGGCTTTTTTGGGCTTTTGCACCTTGAAGCACCGTATCAGTGCTGTAAGCTGTGTCACTGTTCTTTGAAGACTATCCATTGCCAATGCACATTGTCCCAGAAATTCACTCCAAAGTTCAGCTGAAAACGTTAAGTGCTGTGTTATTCTAACTGAATGGACTCGTTATCTTCCTGTCACCCAGGGATAGGGAGTGCTTGTTCATGGGCATTACTCTTGCCCTGCATGAGGTGTGAGGCCAGGCACAGCAACCCCATATAGACAGGAGAAACAGAAGAGAAAGGAGGACTTTTACCCAGAGGCCCAATCCACCCAGGGTGACGAGAAAACACTGCTCCCACATTCATAGGAACATAGGAGCAGGAACAGGCCATCGAGCCTGCTCCAACATTTAATACGATCATGACTGATCACCCACTGTTCCCCACACCATCCCCGTAACTCGTTATTGCATTGGCATTTAGAAATCTATCATTCCAAATTTAAACACACTCAATAACTGAGCTTCCAAAGCCCTCAGAGGTAGCAAATTCTAAAGATTCATGAACCTCTGAGTAAGTGGGCCAGTGGCACAATGGATAACGCGTCTAACTACGGATCAGAAGATTCTAGGTTTAACTCCTGGCTGACTCAAATTTCTATATTGACTGGGACTCACTTAGTGCTCGGGGCGTGATGGGGCAGAGTTGGTAAGGAGCATCCAGGAGGGCTTCTTGAAATAGTATGTAGACAGTCCAACTCGGGAAGGGGCAATATTGGGTCTGGTATTGGGGAATGAGACTGGCCAGGTGGTGGACGTTTCAGTCGGGGAGCTGTTCGGGAACAACGACCACAATTCAGTCAGCTTTAAGGTACTGATGGATAAAGATAAGTGTAATCCTCAAGTGAAGGTGCTAAATTGGGGGAAGGCCAATTACAACAATATTAGGCAGGAATTGAAGAATGTAGATTGGGGGCAGATGTTTGAGGGCAAATTAATATCTGGCATTGTGGAGGCTTTCAAGTGGAAGTTGATAGGGATTCAGGACTGGCACATTCCTGTAAGGATAAAGGATAAGTATGGCAAGATTTGGGAACCTTGGATAACAAGAGATATTGTGAGACGAGTCCGAGAGAAAAAGGAAGCATTTGTCAAAGCTAGGAGGCTGGGAACACATGAAGCAAGTGTGGAATACAAGGAAAGTAGAAAAAAACTTAAGCAAGGAGTAAGAAGGCCTAAAAGGGGTCAAGAAAAACCATTGGCCAGCAGGATTAAGGAAAATCCCAAGCCTTTTTATACATATGTAAAGAGCAAGAGGGTAGCCAGGGAGAGGGCTGGCCCACTCAAGGGCAGGGGAGGGAATCTATGCGTGGAGCCAGAGGAAATGGGTGAGGTATTAAATGAGTACTTTGCATCAGTATTCACCAAAGAGAAGGACTTGGTGGGATGATGAGTCTGGGAAAGGGTGTGTAGATAGTTTGAGTCATGTTGAGATCAAAAAGGAGGAGGTATTGGAGTTCTTGAGAAACATTAAGGCAAACAAGTCCCCAGGACCTGTTGGGATATACCCGAGAGGCGAGGGAGGAAATTGTTGAGGCCTTGAGAGAAATCTTTGTATCCTCACTGGCTACAGGGTAGGTCCCGGAGGATTGGAGAATAGCCAATGTTGTTTGTTTAAGAATGTAAGCAAGAATAATCCAGTTAATTACAGGCCGGTGAGCCTTACAGCAGTGGTAGGGAAATTATTGGTGCGGATTCTTCGAGACAGGATTTATTCCCACTTGGAAATAAGTGGACCTATTAGCGAGAGGCAATATGGTTTTGTGGAGGGGAGGTCGTGTTTCACTAACTTGATCGAGTTTTTCGAGGAAGTGACGAAGATGATTGATGAGGGTAGAGCAGTGGATGTTGTCTCCATGGACTTCAGTAAGGCCTTTGACAAGGTCCCTCATGGCAGACTAGTGCAGAAGGTGAAGTCGCATGGGGTCAGAGGTGAGCTGGCAAGGTGGATACAGAACTGGCTCGGTCATAGAAGTCATGATGTGGAGATGCCGGTGTTGGACTGGGATGAACACAGTAAGAAGCCTCACAACACCAGGTTAAAGTCCAACAGGTTTATTTGGCAGCAAAAGCCACTAGCTTTCGGAACAGGCTATCCCTTCGTCAGCTGGGTGGGAGTTCTGATCACAAACAGGACAAAAAGACACAAACTCAATTTACATGAATAATGGTTGGAATGTGAGTCTTTACAGCTAATCAAGTCTTAAAGGTAGAGACAATGTGAGTGGAGGGAGCATTAAGCACAGGTTAAAGAGATGTGTATTGTCTCCAGACAGGACAGCTAGTGAGATTTTGCACATCCAGGCAGGTTGTGCAGGTTACAGATAGTGTGACATGAACCCAATATCCTGGTTGAGAAGGTAGTCAAGAAGGCATACGGCATGCTTGCCTTCATCGGCTGAGGCATTGAGTTTAAAAATTGGCAAGTCATGTTGCAACTTTATAGAACCTTGGTCCGGCCACACTTGGAATATAGTGTTCAATTCTGGTCGCCACACTACCAGAAGGATGTGGAGGCTTTGGAGAGGGTACAGAAAAGATTTACCAGGATGTTGCCTGGTATGGAGGGCATTTGTTATGAGGAGAGGTTGGAGAAACTTCTCACTGGAACAACGGAGGGTTCAGAGCCATCTGCACTTCCATTCCCGAAGCCTGGGCTCGGACGAAATTAGATACCGGACTAACCGACAGAGAACTGATAAAAGCCCCAGGACCGGAACACAAGCCCCACCGACAATACCCTATCAAGAGAGAAGCGCAAGGGGCAGTGGTACAGGTCGATACAGGCACAGGTCGATACAGAGGAAGACTCAGAAATATTACCAGAGGTCCCAAAAAGCCGGGAGCCGGGTCTTAACAGAAGTGCTTCCTGCAAAAGCAGGATTTGCCCCAAGATGGCACGGACCTTACGAAGTCATTATTAGCGGAGATACCTATGCCTGTATAGATATAAGGGGACAGGGGACCTGGAAACATTGGACCCAATTAAAGCTGTATGAAGACAAATGAACTCAAGATACCGTTTTCGTTTGTTCAAATTCCACAGGAACCAGGACCAGATCTACTATCAAGCCGTCGGAACAAACTACTGTTAATTTAATTACCTGTTTATTTTCTGTATATACTATAACTGTAAAAATACTGTTGTAAGAAACGATATGGGAATAGGGACATATTTGATAATAACCACGACCATTGTAAATACGCTCCAACACAGGGGGGTTAGGGGAGCAGAACCACCAATCATGGAAGAAAACCTATTCCTGAAAACACATCTCCGGATCTATGGGAATAGGACCGCTTGTTACCCTTCAGCGCGATCAGTAAACTCCCTATTCATCGCAACACCGGGGTGGCTCCCACAAGAGTTATTCACTATTGACACAACGGGGGCACCCTGCAATGGGTACTTTAAACAAGGGATACAAGGAAGGGGTGTAGAGCTCGCTGAGCCGGGAATTCTAAGGTGGATGGGACCCCAATGGGAGGAGACACATGGGAACCACCCACAATGTTTTAAGGGAGAGGGATGGGGGTGCGTGCATGCCTTTGTCCCTAAAAATGATTCGTGCGCTGAGGCACATTGTGCTCTCCAGGAGTGCCGGGTCCGGGAAGGACACTTCACTTGTGACTGTAAGCAACAAAAATGTATTGCAGTCACCGCGGGTCGGCAGCTTATGTGTGGCAAGTGCAATGGCACTCAAGTCAGCTCAGCCTCGGGGACATACCCATTTGACTCTCACCAAGGGGTACAACCAAGTGGACAGTCCCGGGGGAGGGAAGGTTCCACAACATGGGACCATGTGGTCAAACGACCCCGGGGTAATGCATGTTATCGGGTTAAGGAAGGTGATGTGTTTTTATTCAAAAATGTATACATGATGGCCACAGACAGGCCTCCAAGGTTCTTTTCCGTAGGGACAATCAGACCTCTCACGGTTCCGTGCCCAAGCGAAGGGCATGTCCAGAAACGCATAGTGACCAGGGCCATCAGCGCAGAATTCTGCGCCGACTGGCAGGCCCCTGTCACATTAGGATCTTCTTTGGGGTATGGATTTCTGGGGACACTATCCCTAGGGGGCGCCGCAGGGGTGATCAGTGCCAGTAGTAGGAATTTCTTCATATGTGGACTTACCATCTTAGGAAACAGCACCCTACAAGCACTGGGTGCAATTGACCAAGAACTCGCAGAACTCAGACTATACACACAGCAAACGAGATATGCAGTAGACTATCAGCTAGCCAGACAAGGAGGGGTATGCACCATCATCAAAGGAAAATGCATCACCTATGTACACGACGAGACATTAAACATAACAGCAGCCATGTCCGGGATACAAAAGCAATTGGATAGCTATAAACAGGAATTTACAGGGACTGATGGGTGGTTAGAGTGGCTGTTTAACACAGTTTGGGGAGCATACATTATGAAGGGATTAATTTTAGTAGTAGCCATCCTGTTCACACTCTGCCTGGGCCTAACCTGTATTAAGGTGATATGTGCAAATATTGCATCAAGAATGCTACCCACTGCCAGTATTCAGCTGCAAGAATTTAACCAAACCACAGAGGAAGAGGAACAACGGCAAGGACGACATCTGTACAAGTCACTGTACCTCTGAAGATCGTCCATGGGGGGTCAGCCATGAATGGGACCCCCTGGACGAGAGGAGGGACTGAAGTAGGCCATTTTCCAAAGCCATATTTTTATTATCTCATCAATATTCACCTCATTAAACATATTCATTTATTGGACTGATTGGCACCATTCATAACGTGCCCACAATGCAGAGGGGAACACCCGAATGGACATTCGTTTAAATCCCCCTCTGCACAGCTGAGAAACCTTTAATTCAAGTTTGATGGAAGATCCTTATTCTGCCCAGCAACAGCATGAAGCTGCATTTTAAACCGGCCCTTGGCCAGAAGATCGGGATATCTGAGAGTCAAGACCTGGCAGTGGGATATATGGCATAACTGTACTCGAAATAAAATATTATGGGAATAAAATGGCCAAGGCAGGCAAAGAAACTTAATAAACCAGGATAAAAAGAATAAAAGATTAGATTAAATCCCCCTACACACAGCAGGACAAAATGACATTAACACCTAATCTCGCAAGCATAGAATACAGACACAAAACATCAGAGGTCGATTTAGATAAGGGGACACATCGAGAGGATAATGGGAAACACATTAAAACACCGGGGCAAGAACAGGCAGTCCCATTAACACGGACACACACTATACAGATGCAAATTGACAAAGTCTACCAGGGAACTTCCTGACCAGATAGGCCACTTTTTAGGTATTGTAAAAATGTATGAGCAAATGTTCCCGCTCGAATTTGGATTCCTATAAATATCCAGAGCAAATGTGTAACTGTTGAGATCAACGTGGCCAAGCCACTGTTTCTAAGCTGGCCACGGGGGTCTCCCTGGGATCCCAGTCATTGTACAATAAAGAAAAACGCTTTGAACCTTGCCTTGCGACTTGACCTCCTTGAATGCACTGGTACAAGGGATTTTTCCCTACAACAAATGGCGTAGTCAGCTCAGGATTTGATATCTGACTTCTGACTGGTGGCCACGGTCTGGAAGCCGGGATCAAATTTAAACGAATCTGATAAAAATCCAGAGCAGTCAAGGGCGAGTACAAGTCTCCGTTCAAAGTGAGGTACCTTTAAGGGTTAGGGTTTGTCCAGTTTAAATATTGTTGTCTTGTAGAACTGTATAATCTTGCCTAAGTTTTTAAAATTGAAACAGAATTCTGCACTTAAGAGGTATAGGTCAGGACGACCGCGTGGAAGAAGGTAAGTAACTTTAATAGAAATAGAGGACCAGAGGTAAAGATAACAGGTTTTGGGCTATTTGATAACGGGAATAAGGAATTCAGACTAATATAAAGATAAGAACCGCATGCGGAACTAATTGGTGTAACTAACCCAGGAGTGTAAACGAAACCGCTGTCTGTGCCAAGGCAATAGGACAAGGGAGTGATTGACTCAAGGTGCCCGACCCTAAACTGGACGTTAAGAGGAGAAATCTCCCACGCTCAGGTTGGGGTTTGAAGCGGGCGCTAAGATGGGAGTTCTGATCACAAACAGGACAAAAAGACACAAACTCAATTTACATGAATAATGGTTGGAATGCGAGTCTTTACAGCTAATCAAGTCTTAAAGGTAGAGACAATGTGAGTGGAGGTTAAAGGTTAAAGAGATGTGTATTGTCTCCAGACAGGACAGCTAGTGAGATTTTGCACATCCAGGCAGGTTGTGCGGGTTACAGATAGTGTGACATGAACCCAATATCCTGGTTGAGGCCGTCCACATGTGTGCGGAAGCTGGCTATCAGTCTCTGCTGAGCGACTCTGTGCTGTCGTGTGTGGTGAAGGCCGCCTTGGAGAACACTTACCTGGAGATCAGAGGCTGAATGCCCGTGACCGCTGAAGAGCTCTCCAACAGGAAAATAGAACATAGAACATAGAACATAGAACATTACAGCGCAGAACAGGCCCTTCGGCCCACGATGTTGCACCGACCAGTTAAAAAAAAAAACTGTGACCCTCCAACCTAAACCAATTTCTTTTCGTCCATGAACCTATCTACGGATCTCTTAAACGCCCCCAAACTAGGCGCATTTACTACTGATGCTGGCAGGGCATTCCAATCCCTCACCACCCTCTGGGTAAAGAACCTACCCCTGACATCGGTTCTATAACTACCCCCCCTCAATTTAAAGCCATGCCCCCTCGTGCTGGATTTCTCCATCAGAGGAAAAAGGCTATCACTATCCACCCTATCTAAACCTCTAATCATCTTATATGTTTCAATAAGATCCCCTCTTAGCCGCCGCCTTTCCAGCGAAAACAATCCCAAATCCCTCAGCCTCTCCTCATAGGATCTCCCCTCCATACCAGGCAACATCCTGGTAAACCTCCTCTGCACCCTCTCCAAAGCCTCCACATCCTTCCTGTAATGTGGGGACCAGAACTGCACACAGTACTCCAAGTGCGGCCGCACCAGAGTTGTGTACAGTTGCAACATAACGCTACGACTCCTAAATTCAATCCCCCTACCAATAAACGCCAAGACACCATATGCCTTCTTAACAACCTTATCTACTTGATTCCCAACTTTCAGGGATCTATGCACACATACACCTAGATCCCTCTGCTCCTCCACACTATTCAAAGTCCTCCCGTTAGCCCTATACTCAACACATCTGTTATTCCTACCAAAGTGAATTACCTCACACTTCTCCGCATTAAACTCCATCCGCCACCTCTCGGCCCAACTTTGCAACCTGTCTAAGTCTTCCTGCAAACTACGACACCCTTCCTCACTGTCTACCACACCACCGACTTTGGTGTCATCAGCAAATTTGCTAATCCACCCAACTATACCCTCATCCAGATCATTAATAAATATTACAAACAGCAGTGGCCCCAAAACAGATCCCTGAGGTACACCACTTGTAACCGCACTCCATGATGAATATTTACTATCAACCACCACCCTCTGTTTCCTATCCGCTAGCCAATTCCTGATCCAATTTCCTAGATCACCCCCAATCCCATACATCTGCATTTTCTGCAGAAGCCTACCATGGTGAACCTTATCAAACGCCTTACTAAAATCCATATATACCACGTCCACTGCCTTGCCCCCATCCACCTCCTTGGTCACTTTCTCAAAAAACTCAATAAGGTTAGTAAGGCACGACCTACCTGCCACAAAACCATGCTGACTATCACCTATCAATTCATTACTCTCCAAATAACTATAAATCCTATCCCTTATAATTTTTTCCAACATCTTGCCGACAACAGAAGTGAGACTCACCGGTCTATAATTCCCGGGGAAGTCTCTGTTCCCCTTCTTAAACAATGGGACAACATTCGCTAACCTCCAATCTTCTGGTACTATACCAGAGGCCAACGACGACCTGAAGATCAGAGCCAGAGGCTCTGCAATCACTTCTCTTGCCTCCCAGAGAATCCTTGGATAAATCCCATCCGGACCAGGGGATTTATCTATTTTCAGACCCTCCAGAATATCCTGCACATCCTCCTTATCAACTGTAATACTGTCTATTCTACTCCCTTGCAACCCAGTGTCCTCCTCAGCTATATTCATGTCCCCTTGCGTGAACACCGAAGAGAAATATTGGTTCAATGCTTCACCAATCTCCTCCGGTTCCACACATAACTTCCCTCTGCCATCTATAACTGGCCCTAAACTTGCCCTAACCAACCTTCTGTTCTTGACATACCTATAGAACGCCTTAGGATTCTCTTTAACCCTATCCGCCAAAGTCTTCTCATGTCCCCTTTTAGCCCTTCTAAGCTCGCTCTTCAACTCCCTCTTAGCCAATCTAAAGCTTTCTAGTGCACTACCCGAGTGCTCACGTCTCATCCGAACATAAGCCTCCTTTTTCTTTTTAACCAACAAAGAAACTTTTTTGGTGCACCACGGTTCCCTAGCCCTACCAATTCCTCCTTGCCTGACAGGGACATACCTATCACAGACTCGCAGTAGCTGCTCCTTGAAAAAACTCCACATGTCGGACGTTCCCAGTCCCTGTAATCTCCTAGTCCAACCTATGTTTCCTAATTCTCTCCTAATAGCCTCATAATTACCCTTCCCCCAGCTAAAACCACTGGCCCGAGGTTCATGCCTATCCCTTTCCATCACTAAGGTGAACGTAACCGAATTGTGGTCACTATCACCAAAATGCACACCAACTTCCAAGTCTAGCACCTGGTCTGGCTCATTTCCCAGCACCAGATCCAATATAGCCTCACCTCTAGTTGGCCTGTCTACATACTGAGTCAAAAAACCTTCCTGCACGCTTTGAACAAAAACTGACCCCTCTAACGAGCTAGAGCTATAACAATTCCAGTCAATATTAGTCAAGTTAAAATCCCCCATAACAATTGCCCTATTACTTTCACTCCTAAGCAGGATTGACTCCGCAATCCTTTCCTCAACCTCTCTAGAACTTTTAGGAGGTCTATAAAAGACTCCCAACAGGGTGACCTCTCCTCTCCTATTTCTAATCTCCGCCCATAAAGAACAGTCTTGCCTGGTGATTGTCGAGCGGTGTTCATTCATCTGCTGTCGTAGCGTCTGCATGGTTTCTCCAATGTACCATGCTTCAGGACATCCTTTCCTGCAGCGTAACAGGTAGACAACGTTGGCCGAGTTGCAAGAATCTGAACCGTGTACCTGGTGGATGGTGTTATCGCGTGAGATGATGGCATCCGTGTCGATCATCCGGCACATCTTGCAGAGGTTGCTGTGGCAGGGTTGTGTGGTGTCGTGGTCACTGTTCTCCTGAAGGCTGGGTAGTTTGCTGCAGACAATGGTCTGTTTGAGGTTGTGCGGTTGTTTGAAGGCAAGAAGTGGGGGTGTGGTGATGGCCTTGGCGAGATGTTCGTGTTCAGGAGAACAGTGACCACGGGGTCAGAGGTGAGCTGGCAAGGTGGATATAGAACTGGCTCGGTCATAGAAGACAGAGAGTAGCAGTGGAATGGTGCGTTTCTGAATGGAGGCTGTGACAAGTGGCGTCCCGCAGGGATCAGTGCTGGGATCTTTGCTGTTTGTAATATATATAAATGATTTGGAGGAAAATGTAACTGGTTCGATTAGTAAGTTAGCAAATGACACAAAGGTTGGTGGATTTGCGGAGAGCGGTGAGGACCATCAGAGGATACAGCAGGATATAGATCGGTTGGAGTCTTGGGCGGAGAAATGGCAGATGGAGTTTAATCTGGACAAATATGAGGTAATGCATTTTGAAAGGTCTAATACAGATAGGAAATATACAGTAAATGGCAGAACCCTTCCGAGTATTGATAGGCAGAGGGATCTGGGTGTACAGGTACACAGGTCACTGAAAGTGGCAATGCAGGTGGAGAAGGTAGTCAAGAAGGCATACGGCATGCTTGCCTTCATCGGCTGAGGCATTGAGTTTAAAAATTGGCAAGTCATGTTGCAACTTGATAGAACCTTAGTTCGGCCACACTTGGAATATAGTGTTCAATTCTGGTCGCCACGCTACCAGAAGGATGTAGAGGCTTTGGAGAGGGTACAGAAAAGATTTCCCAGGATGTTGCCTGGTATGGAGGGCATTAGTTATGAGGAGAGGTTGGAGAAACTTGGTTTGTTCTCACTGGAACAATGGAGGTTGAGGGGTGACCAGATAGAAGTCGACAAGATTATGAGGAGCATGGACAGAGTGGATAGTCAGAAGCTTTTTCCCAGTGTGGAAGAGTCAATTACTCGGGGGCATTGGTTTATGGTATGTGGGGCAAGGCTCAAAGGAGATGTATGAGGCACGTTTTTTACACAGAGGGTGGTAGGTGCCTGGAAATCACTGCCGGGGGAGGATAGTGGAAGCAGATACGATAGTGACTTTTAAGTGGCATCTTGAGATATACATGAATAGGATGGGAATAGAGGGATTTGGTCCCTGGAAGTAGAGGGGCTTTAGTTCAGTCGGGCAGCATGGTGCAGGCCTGGAGGGCTGAAGAGTTTGTTCTTGTGCTGTAATTTTCTTTGTTCTTGGTTCGAAAAGAAATCTTCTCATCTCTGTCCTAAGTGGCTTCCTACTTATTTTAAAATTAGGCCCCCCGAGTTGGAAAGTCTCCAAACTGGGGAAACGTCTCACCTGCATCTAGCCCATCTATTCATTCAAGTATTTTATAGGTTGCAATGACATCACTTCTCATTCTCCGAAACTCAAGAGAATACAGATCCAGTTTCCTTAATCGCCCTTCAATAAGACAGGCCCGCCCTCCACGGAACAAGTCTGATGACCCTTTGCTGTATTCCCTTTGTGGCAATAATGTCCTTCCGAAGGTAAGGAGACCAAAACTGCACACAGTACACTAGGTGCGGTCTAACCAGGTTTCCGTACAATTGAAACATTTCACTAATCCTGTACTCAAATTCAGTTGTGATAAAGGGTAACATTCCAATTATTTCCCGAACAGCTTGCTGCACCTGCATGTTAGCCTTCAGTCGCTTATGGACAAGGTCAGGTCGCCTTGTACAGCTACACTTTCCAATTTCTTACCTTTTGTAAATACTCTGCACATCTGTTCCTTCTACCAAAATGTATTATCTCACATTTCTCCACATTATATTCCATCAGCCATGTTCTTGCCCACTCATTAAGTCTGTCCAAATCATCCTGCAGTCGCTTTACATCTTCCTCACAACACACATTCCCGCCAGCGTTGTATCATCCATACACTCAGAAATATTACATTTGGTCCCCACAACCGGATCATTGATATACATTGTGAACAGCTGGGGCCCATGTACTGATCCTTGTGGTACATCACTAGCCACAGCCTAGCAACGCAAGATGTCCCCTTTATTCCTCTTCTCTGCTGCCTGTTAGCAAATCCTTAATCCATTTCAGTATATTGCCTCCTATCCCATGTGCTTTTATGTTGCTAATCATTCTCCTGTGGGAGATTTTATCCAAAACCAAATATATTACTTCCGTCGACTCTCCTTTATCAAATCTGATAGTAACATCCTCAAAAACATCCCACAAATTCATCAAATATGATTTCCCAATTATAAATACATGCTGACGATCCCCAATTGGATCACAATTACACATTTATCACATTCTTTATATTGGCTTCCAGCATTTTCCCTGTTACTGACATAAGGCTAACAGGTCTGTAGTTCCCTGTTTTCTCTCTCCCTCTCTCCTTAAATAGTGGGGTGACATTTCCCCCTTCCAATCTCCAGGAATCATTCCACTATCTGTAGAATTTTGGAAGATGATCACAAATGCACCCACTATCTCAATAGCAACCTCTTTCAATTCTCTGGGATGCATAATATCAGGTCCCAGGGAATTATCAACTTTCAGTCTCATTAATTTCTCCAAGACAACCTTCTTACTTCAACAAACTTCCTTCAACTCCTCATTCTCCAAAATCCTTTGGATGTCTAAATCTGGGAGATTTCCTGGATCTTCCTCAGTGAAAACAGATACAAAGTAATCATTTAGTTTCTCTGCCATTTCTTTATTCCCCATTATGAATTCTCCTGGTTCTGCCAGTAATGGACCCAAAAACAGCAAATGCTGGAAGATCTCAGCAGGTCTGACTGCGTCTGTGGAGAGAGAATAGAGTCAATGTTTTGAAATGTTGGCTCCATTCTCTCTCCACAGTCGCTGCCAGACCTGCCGAGATTTTCCAGCATTTTCTATTTTTATTTGGGATTCCAGCATTCGCAGTATTTTGCCTTTACCTGAGTGTAATGGACCCACATTTGTTTTAGCCAAACATTTCCTTTTTACAAACCTAAAGATGCTTTTACAGTCCGTGTATATGTATTTTCCTAGATTACGTTCATATTCTGTTCTCCCTTTCTTTATCAGGGTCTTCGCCTTCCTTTGCTGTATTTTTGCAACTATTTCTGGCAACTTTATAAACCTTTCCTTTTAATCTTATACAATCCTTACCTTCTTTTGTCAGCCTGTAGGACTGGCTTTTCTGGGGTTTTGCACCTTGAAGCAATGTATCAGTGCTGTAAGCTCTGTCGTTGTTCTTTATATATTGAAAATGCACAACCCCATATAGGCAGGAGAAACAGAAGAGAAAGGAGGACTTTTACCCATTGGCCCAGCCCAAACCACCTAGGGTCACTGGAAAATACTGCTGCCACATTCATAGGAACATAGGAGCAGGAGCAGGCCATTCAGCCCATCGAGCCTGCTCCACCATTCAATGCAATCATAAATGATCACCCACTTCAAGTAATACTTCACTAATCCTGTACTCAAATTCAGTTGCGATAATGGCTAACATTCCATTAATTTTCCTAATAGCTTGCTGCATCTGCATGTTAGCCTTCAGTAGCTCATGGACAAGGTCAGGTCCCTTTGTACATCTACACTTTCTAATTTCTTACCGTTTAGTAAACACTCTGCACATCTGTTCTTTCTACCTAAATGGATAACCTCACATTTCACCACATTATATTCCATCTGCCATATTCCTTCCCACTCACTAAGTCTGTCCAAATTGCCCTGTAGCCGTTTTACATCTTCCTCACAACACACATTCCCACCAGCTTTGTATCATCTGCAAACTTGGCGGATGTGAGTAGTTCTTAACAGTTGCTGCACAAAACTAAAAAACTAAAAAGGAGCTGTCAGCAAAGTCTCCCATTGGTCGAGCTGGGTTCAGTGATGCGATGACCAAATTAAGCAACCACTCTGATGTATTTGACATCACTGATTGTGATGCGGTCACACCCAGTGAGAGATAAAGTGCAGCACTGTCGCACAGCCTGATGTCTCGATGGTGAGTTTGGGTTAACATGCTCCCTCTCTTCTCTCCCTTAAACCTCCTTCAGTCTTTAAATATTCAGTCTTTTCAACCTCAGTGCTTCATTATTTTACCAATCCAACCTCTTGTTTGTTAATTGAGGCTTCCAAAAAAAAGCTTGTAACAAAGTCTCCATGGAGCCAAGCGAGGAAAAGAAACCGAGCAGTGGTTAAAAAGTTAAGTCTTAATTTTCTTTTCATGTTCAATTTTGACAAAGCTTATTTTTAAAAACCCAACTTTTGAAAATAGTTTTTTACAAGTCTGTAGTTCTCAACATTCTACAGTTGACATCAAAACTAAAAGATATTTGCCAATGTTATGAAGATCCTTAAAAGAACATTTTTCCTCATTAGGAATCTTCACATCACTGGCAAATTTTTCTTTACTTTTGCTCGTCAACTGAAGAACTGAATTTTTTTAAATCACTCTTTTTAAAAGTTAGGTTTTAATGAGTTCTGTTTGTGTGCTCGGGGGGGTGGGGGAAGGGGGATAATCGTGGGGAACGTATGAAGGTGTGCAGTTATTTCAGCTTTAGTGATTCCACTGTTTTATTGTCCAATCTTGTTGGTTGTTACCTTAGGGGCCCCAAAGAAAAGATGTAAAATGAGGTCTCTGGAGCCAACCAAAGGAACAACCAAGCGGCCAATACAAAGCTATGTATTCTTTTAGTATTTAATTTAGCAGTATACTGTAATTATATAGTTATGATTCGCACAGCAGTAGCAAATATTTAACCTGCTTTGCTCAATTTAATATTTATTCAGAACTTATAGAAGTTTGGCTTTAATAACCCGTGTTCATCTGATTGGCGGAAAATAGAGTAATATATGTTTGTAAGAAATAACCTCGAGTACATTGTTGCACACGCCCCTGTAAATTGTCACATGCCCGTGTACATTGTCATACACACAACACACATACCCAACACACATTGCCACACACTCAGAACACATTACCACACGCTCAACACATATTGACATGCATCAACCACACTGCCACACACTCAACACACATTGTCACACTAAAACACGTTGACACACATCCAACACACACATACATGCAACACACATTGACACATCCAACACGCACATGCATCCAACACACATTGACACACACGCAATACACACATGCATCCAACAACATTGACACACACCCAACACACAAATGCACACAACAGACACACATATATCCAACACACACATGCATCCAATGTACCCAACAAACACCTGCTTCCAACACACATTGACACACATCCAACACACAAATGCATACAACACACCCAATGCACACATGTCACCAACACACATTGACACACACCCAACACACAAATGCATACAACACACACATATATCCAACACACACATGCATTCAACATACACAACACACACATGCATGCAATTTACAAATGCATCCAACACACACATGCATCCAACACACTCAACACACACATGCATCCAACACACATTGACACACACCCAACACACAAATGCATACAACACACACATGTATCCAACACACATTGACAGACACCCAACACACAAATGCATCCAACACACCCAACGCACACCTGCCTCCAACAAACTCAATGCACACATGTCACCAACACACATTGACACACACCCAACAAACACATGCATACAACACACACATATATCCAACACACACATGCATTCAACATACACAACACACACATGCATGCAATTTACAAATGCATCCAACACACACATGCATCCAACACACTCAACACACACATGCATCCAACACACATTGACACACACCCAACACACAAATGCATACAACACACACAATATCCAACACACATTGACAGACACCCAACACACAAATGCATCCAACACACCCAACGCACACCTGCCTCCAACAAACTCAACGCACGCATGTCACCAACACACATTGACACACACCCAACAAACACATGCATGCAACACACACATATATCCAACACACACATGCATTCAACATACACAACACACACATGCATGCAATTGACAAATGCATCCAACACACACATGCATCCAACACACTCAACACACACCTGCTTCCAACACACATTGACACACATCCAACACACAAATGCATACAACACACCCAATGCACACATGCATCCAACACACACTGACACACACCCAACACACAAATGCATACAACACACACATATATCCAACACACACATGCATTCAACATACACAACACACACATGCATGCAATTTACAAATGCATCCAACACACACATGCATCCAACACACTCAACACACACCTGCTTCCAACACACATTGACACACATCCAACACACAAATGCATACAACACACCCAATGCACACATGCATCCAACACACACTGACACACACCCAACACACAAATGCATACAACACACGCATATATCCAACACACACATGCATTCAACATACACAACACACACATGCATGCAATTTACAAATGCATCCAACACACACATGCATCCAACACACTCAACACACACATGCATCCAACACACATTGACACACACCCAACACACAAATGCATACAACACACACATGTATCCAACACACATTGACAGACACCCTACACACAAATGCATCCAACACACCCAACGCACACCTGCCTCCAACACACCCAACACACACATGCATCCAACACACATTGACACACACCCAACAAACACATGCATCCAACATACTTTGACATGCACCCAACACACAAATGCATACAACACACACATACATCCAACATACACATGCATCCAACATACCCAACACACACATGCATGCAACACACACATTTATCCAACACACACATGCATCCAACACACATTGACACTCACCCAACAAACACATGCATCCAACACACATTGACATGCACCCAACACACACATGCATGCAACACACACATATATCCAACTCACACATGCATCCAACATACCCAACACACACATGCATGCAACACACACATACATCCACCCCGGACATGCATCTAACACACATTGACACACACCCAACACAACAATGTATACAACACACACATATATCCAACACACACATGCATCCAACATACCCAACACACACATGCATGCAACATACACATGCATCCAACACTCATTAGAACATTGACACATAGACATTTAAATATTGACACATGGACATTTGAACACTGACACACTGACATTTAAACATTGACACATAGACATTTAAATATTGACACAAAGACATTTGAACATTGACACATAGCCATTTGAACATTGACACACTGACATGTAAACATTGACATTAGAACACTGACACATAGATATTTATCATTGACACATGGACATTGGAACATTGACACACAGACACCTTAACATTGACACAAAGACATTTGAACTTTGACACATAGACAGTAGAACTTTGACTCATAGATATTTAAACAGTGACACATAGACATTGGAACATTCACACATAGACAGTAGGACATTGACACACAGACAGTAGATCATTGACAAATAGACATTTGAACATTGACACATGGACAGTAGAACATTGACACATAGACATTTCAACATTTACACATAGACATTTGAACATTGACACATAGACATTTAAGCAGTGACACATAGACATTGGAACATTGACACATAAACTTTCGAACATTGACTCACTGACATGTCAACATTGACATATGGACATTAGAACACTGACACATAGATATTTATCATTGACACATGGACATTGGAACATTGACACACAGACATCTTAACATTGACACAGACAGAAGAACATTGACACATAGACATTTAATCATTGACACAAAGGCATTTGAACTTTGACACATAGACATCTGAACATTGATTCATAGATATTTAAACATTGACACATGGACATTGGAACATTGACACACTGACATTTAAACATTGACACATAGAAATTTAAACATTGACACAAAGACATTTGAACATTAACTCGTAGATATTTAAACATTTACCCATAGACATTGGAACATTGACACATAAACATTTGAACATTGACACAGAGACATTTGAACATTGACACATAGACATTAGAACATTGACACATAGCCATTTGAACATTGACACATAGCCATTTGAACATTGACACATAGCCATTTGAACATTGACACACAGACATTAGAACATTGACACACAGACATTAGAACACTGACACATAGACATTTGAACATTGACACATAGCCATTTGAACATTGACACACAGACATTAGAACACTGACACATAGACATTTGAACATTGACACATAGACATTTGAACATTGACACATAGACATTTGAACACTGACACATAGACATTTGAACATTGACACATAGACATTTGAACACTGACACATAAACATTAGAACACTGACACATAGACATTTGAACATTGACACATAGACATTGGAACATTGACACATGAACATTAGAACACTGACACATAGACATTTGAACATTGACACATAGACATTGGAACATTGACACATGAACATTAGAACATTGACACATAGCCATTTGACCATTGACACATAGCCATTTGAACATTGACACATAGACATTTGAACACTGACACACTGACATTTGAACATTGACACATAGACACTGGAACATTGACACATAGACATTTGAACATTGACACATGGACATTCGAACATTGACACATAGCCATTTGAACATTGACATTATGACATTTGAACATTGACACATAGACATTGGAACATTGACACATAAACTTTCGAACATTGACTCACTGACATGTCAACATTGACATATGGACATTAGAACACTGACACATAGATATTTATCATTGACACATGGACATTGGAACATTGACACACAGACATCTTAACATTGACACACAGACATTTAATCATTGACACAAAGACATTTGAACTTTGACACATAGACATCTGAACATTGATTCATAGATATTTAAACATTGACACATGGACATTGGAACATTGACACACTGACATTTAAACATTGACACATAGAAATTTAAACATTGACACAAAGACATTTGAACATTAACTCGTAGATGTTTAAACATTTACCCATAGACATTGGAACATTGACACATAAACATTTGAACATTGACACATAGACATTTGAACATTGACACATAGACATTAGAACATTGACACATAGCCATTTGAACATTGACACATAGCCATTTGAACATTGACACACAGACATTAGAACGTTGACACACAGACATTAGAACACTGACACATAGACATTTGAACATTGACACATAGCCATTTGAACATTGACACACAGACATTAGAACATAGAACATAGAACATTACAGCACAGAACAGGCCCTTCGGCCCACGATGTTGTGCCGACCTTCATCTGAAACCAAGATATAGAACATAGAACAACACACTGACACATAGACATTTGAACACTGACACATAAACATTAGAACACTGACACATAGACATTTGAACATTGACACATAGACATTGGAACATTGACACATGAACATTAGAACACTGACACATAGACATTTGAACATTGACATATAGACATTGGAACATTGACACATGAACATTAGAACATTGACACATAGCCATTTGAACATTGACACATAGCCATTTGAACATTGACACATAGACATTTGAACACTGACACACTGACATTTGAACATTGACACATGGACACTGGAACATTGACACATAGACATTTGAACATTGACACATGGACATTCGAACATTGACACATAGCCATTTGAACATTGACATACTGACATTTGAACATTGGCACATAGACACTGGAACATTGACACATAGCCATTTGAACATTGACAAATGGACATTAGAACATTGACACATAGCCATTTGCACATGGACACACTGACATTTGAACATTGACACATAGACACTAGAACATTGATACATAGCCATTTGAACATTGACACACTGACATTTGAACATTGACACGTGGACATTAGAACATTGACACATAGACATTTCAACATTAACACAAAGACATTTGAAAATTGACACATAGCCATTTGAACATTGACACACTGACATGTAAACATTGACATATGGACGTTAGAACACTGACACATAGATATTTATCATTGACACATGGACATTGGAACATTGACACACAGACATCTTAACATTGACACAGAGACATTTGAACATTGACACATTGACATTAGAACGTTGATACACAGCAAAGTAACTTTGTGTAACTGCTCAGAGCACAATTTCACACAGTTGAATGTACATTGCCATTGTCACACACCACTGTGGTCTTCACTGTCTGCCTCTTCACACAACCTGGTATACATTGTCACACAACCCGGTGTACATTGTCACACAAACCAGTTTACATTATCACACAACCTGGTGCACGTTGTCACACAACCTGGTGTACATTGTCACATAGCCCGGTTTACATTTTGACATAGCCCGGCGTCCTCCCAGTATACATTACTACATCCCATCTTGACCGCCGGTGTACATTCTCACACAATACGTTGAACATTCTCAGTGTGAACATCCCAGAGTGAGTGGAAATTGTTGCAATGATAATTGATGTGTGTCCACTGTGTGAATGAACATTGGGTGAACATTGTGTGAGTGAATGTGGAGAGAATGAACAAAATCAGTGTGAACATTGTAGCGATAGGGGCCCAGCGAAGGTATTCATGTCACCTCATGTTTCAGAAGGACCCACAGTGTTAAGTTCCACATGGGCGGGACCTCTCCTCGGGATCATGGGCCCCGGGGGCAGAGGGTTCTGCATTTTGCTGAAAGCTCAGAGTGCTTTGGCTTCTCTGCTGAGCAGGCAATAACAATCGGGGAGGGAGGTGGCATCCACTACCAATGTGTTGATCACCCGCCTGAGGCCTGGGATCTTAGAGAAGATCCCGGGCCTGGGGTGGATGATGGCAGGAATGGGGGTGTCTAGGCTGGGGTCGCAAAGCCGTGGAGCGTCAGCATCAAGCGGGGAGAGGGGCGGGCTCTCTGAGAGCCTCCCCCCTTCCTCTCCTGATCCTGGGTTCCTCAATTGAAAGAGGAACCCCCCGGGAGTCCACAAGTAACCCGGCCCGTATGCGTTTGCTTGGTGTGCTCCTTTGCCGAGTGATCCTCTGACCTGCTTGCTGCTGGGTTGGTGCCAGCAGAGAGGATGAGAATTAGGTCAATAAGTGGACTGTAGTTGTCCATTTATGAGCCTCATTGTTGTCGTGGTGGGAACGCCAATCCCGCGGGGCATTCTCTCCATGAAATCTAATTTGGGTGGGGGAGGGGAGGTCGTAGGGCCCCACCCTTTCAACTCAAATAAATGCACTCGAGGACCCTGGCGGGATGACAATGGACACAGCGTCAACCAAGGAAAACAGGAAGAGCGGCGGACTCAGGTTCACGGGGAAGAGGCCGTGTTAGGATTAGAGTTAGGATTAGGCACTCAGCTCGGGGAGGCCATTAAATTCCACCCATAGTTGAGCGAGTGTGTGTGTGTGAGCAGTGTGAGTGTGGACAGTGTGAGTGTGAATATTGTTGGTGACACATCAAGCCAGCCACATCCGATTAAAATTTCACTATTATTCCACGTGTTATTCATTTAATTGAGTGTGAACAGTATGCGTGTGAACAGTGTGTATGCAAAAAATGTGAGTGTGAACAGTGTGTGAGTGTGAACAGTGTGTGAGTGTGGACAGTATGCGTGTTGTGAATGTGAACTTTGTGAGTGTTAATATTTCAGTGTGAACATTGTGTGAGTGTGATCAGTGTGTGAGTGTGGACAATGTGCGTGTTGTGAGTGTGAACAGTGTGTGAGTGTGGACAGTGTGTGAGTGTGATCAGTGTGTGAGTGTGGACAGTGTGCGTGTTACAAACAAAGAACAAAGAACAGTACAGCACAGGAAACAGGCCCTTCGGCCCTCCAAGCCTGTGCCGCTCCTTGGTCCAACTAGACCAATCGTTTGTATCCCTCCATTCCCAGGCTGCTCATGTGACAATCCAGGTAAGTCTTAAACGATGTCAGCGTGCCTGCCTCCACCACCCTACTTGGCAGCGCATTCCAGGCCCCCACCACCCTCTGTGTAAAAAACGTCCCTCTGATGTCTGAGTTATACTTCGCCCCTCTCAGCTTGAGCCCGTGACCCCTCGTGATCGTCACCTCCGACCTGGGAAAAAGCTTCCCACTGTTCACCCTATCTATACCCTTCATAATCTTGCACACCTCTATTAGATCTCCCCTCATTCTCCGTCTTTCCAAGGAGAACAACCCCAGTCTACCCAATCTCTCCTCATAGCTAAGACCCTCCATACCAGGCAACATCCTGGTAAACCTTCTCTGCACTCTCTCCAATGCCTCCACGTCCTTCTGGTAGTGCGGCGACCAGAACTGGACGCAGTACTCCAAATGTGGCCTAACCAGCGTTCTATACAGCTGCATCATCAGACTCCAGCTTTTATACTCTATACCCCGTCCTATGAACTTTGTGAGTGTTAATATTTCACTCTGAACATTGTTCGAACAATTCAGCTCAAAATAAATCACCATTTTCTTGCCATATTTTTCTCAAGTAATTTCAAATTAGCTTTTGCATCCTCATCTCGATCAGGGGCGTAGCCAGGTTCTAAAGTTAGGGGGAGCGAGCACCTAAAAAAGGCGCCACGGCCCACGACGCATCCATTGGTTTCACCCAGATCGAATTGTTTGATGCAATGACGCAGGGCTGGGAGTGATGGTTTTATGAGCAGATCTCCCACTCACCTGACAAAGGAGCAGAACTCCGAAAGCTAGTGGCGTTTGCTCCCAAATAAACCTGTTGGACTTTAACCTGGTTTTGTTAGACTCCTTACTGTGTTTACCCCAGTCCAACGCCGGCATCTCCACATCATGGCTATGGGAGTCGAACAGCTCTGCATTGCAATTGGTGACTGTGTTACAGCAGCACACGGCAATTGGCTGCAGCAGATGTCAATCACATTGTGGGTGGGTGTTGCGCTGAGCACATCGCTCTACGATTGGTCTGAATTGCCACCGTCATTGTCATTGTTCTCGCTCATTTCAGACGGATGGAGTTTACGGATTGGATAAAGAAGCTGTCACTCAGTCAATGCAGAGCGGCAATTGGATGACAGATGTCTCAATTGCTGATTAGTTTAATGAACTGTCGGTCACAGGACGCGGCTCTGATTGGACAATAGGCCGGTAAAGAGGGCAGGGATTCCCATGGGTCCATCAGACACCGGGCGGAGCAGCAGCAAATGTCCGGCCAGTGGCTTCAGTCCCCACGTCCGGGTCCTGAGGCAGCGGCAGAGTTCCGGATGGGGAAAGGTTTTGGCAGCGGGAATCCCGTCCCGCCCGGCTGTCAATCCACAGCTCAGTGTTTCCAATGGCGGCTTCCTGTGTAAAAATGTCACTCCCAACAGTGGCGGCGCTGCAAACGTTGAAAAGGCGCCACTTTTGAAGAATGTGCTCAGGGGGAGCGGTCGCTCTCCCTGCTCCCCCTCTCGCTACGCCACTGATCTCAATCCACCCTCCATCAGGCAGGAAATTGCACATCCAAACCACTTTGTTACCTTTTGTTCCAATGCCAATTGCCTTGACACTTTAGAGACAGATTATCTTTATTTGTTTAACCTGTTAAAAATGCCTTTGTTGAATTGTTTTATCTCCAATGTTCTAGCTGAGACAAAAGAGAATTTGGTCCAGGTTTGTATCCTTCAACACAAGACACTGCACCCAATTTCAATCCCACTGTTACATATCAAATAACAGCCTGCACATATTTAAGTGCTCCACAACATTGGGCAACCCCATCCTGACAACATCGTGCTGGCAGAGCAGTGGCAGTAAGCCTCCCTCCGTTGGCACCCCAGCCACGTGTCACATGGGGACCCCCCAAGCGCTGTCATCGCGCCTGTTTGCCTGACTTGCATTTGGCGCTGCTGGAGCTCTTGTGCGCTGGTGAGATCTAGGGTCGACGCCATCCCAGGCATGGTTGGCACTGAGCGTTCCTGCCCTTAGGGTGCCCACCCAGCAAGCCTATCGGTAGGGTTCTACCTGTGGGCTACAGAGGCAACTGGGTTCAGGCATTTTCGAGCAGAGAGCGGCTGGCCAGCAGTCAAACAGGGCCCCCCTCTGTCATACCCCAGCTGCCTTATTTTCATTGCAGGAACACCAGGCACAAGGTTTCTCCCAACGGTGCCTGGTGTTGCTGTGATGAAAATGTAGAGGGATGGCGAGGATGGGGAAGTGCCACGTGGAGGCGGTGACACCGCCCCATCTTTGTCTTGTGGGGGGAGGGATGAGGGTAGATGGTCATGCTTGGAATGTTTCCTGACCCTTGGTAGCGGGTAGAGGAGGAGCAAAAAGCCTGGGAGCCGGCTTCTTGCACCCCTTGCCCCGCAGTGCAAGCGTCATGCCAGGTGGACGAAGAAAAGGGGGAAGGAAGGCGTCGGCATGGCTGGGCCTTTATGTCAGTGTTGTTTAAAGAGAGAAAAGGGGCCAAGGTGTGACAGAGGGGGACCTTTTCCGATCACTTGTTCGCCGCTCCCTGGCCGGGAGTGCCCGAACCCTGCTAGCTCCGTACCCACGGGTGGGATCCTGGCGTGGGCTTGGTCCGTGGGGCACCTTAGGGTGGTTGCTTGCCGTGCCTGGTATTGGCCTCGGTGGCATTGCGTCCACCGGCAGCCAACAGCTGCACTGGCTCCGAGCGGGTGGCAGGCGCGGTGGCAGCGCAGGGGGGGTCTCTACATGACTACATGGACCAGGCTGCCCTCAGAGGGAGGCCCACTCCCACTGTCCATCTCAGCACGGTGAGGGAAGAATGTGGCTGCCGTCAGGCGTCAGCAACACGTGCGTCACTCGATAATCTGCTGCCGGCTAGTGCAGGCGCAGAGCGGGATAGGTTTACATCCAAGTTAAATTGATTGCTTGCTGTAAGGCATCTTGCGTTTGCAATTCCGGATTCGATTGTGCGTAATTAATTGTACAGTTAGTAAAGCACATCTTTTTGATTTGTTTCAGGAGACCAGCGTGTTCCAACCAACTCGATAGGACCTGAACTAGGAGACCCCCTCAAACCAATGCGGTTCATCACATATGTATTTAATTGTTGCGTTGCCTTTTCTTTTATTCTTCACCTTGGCCCTGGATGCCTGAAGACGAAGTCGAAAAGAAAAATTAAATCTCTAATCGTATTCATAATATAATTATTAATCTATCCACACCACGTTCATATCCCATATTTATTTAAATAGAGATTTCTGAGGCACAGGTTGCTAAATTAAGAAAGAGAGGGTCTAGAATTTCTGAATATTGTGCCAGGGATTAATTAGGTGCCATATTTTAAAACTACGTCAGGTGTAAAGTAAATCAGAGCAGAGTACATTCTCGCATATGTTGGATTTATTTCTTAGAGAGTGGTTAGTGTTTGGAATTCTACACCCCAGAGAGATAAGACATTGAATATGTTGAAGGATAAATTTAGGTAGAATTTTGTTTCCCAAGGGGTGTCGATTAAGGGTTCTCGGGGGAGAGCAGAGCAGGAAAATAGTTAGTTATTAGTTAAAGTGAGACCCATCTTAATTCATAATGTTGCAAAAGGGTCTACTCCTGCTCCTATTAATGTTAAACATAGCACGCAGGCTTAGAAGCATAGGGGTTAACATTGTCAAATAAAGTCGTCAGTAATTTGTCCCTTTAGATTGCAGATCCTCTTGTTAACATGTTGTTGCTTCACACACATGTTGGGTTTTAATTCCTCGGGGCGAAGGTTGGGATGGGGGTTAACTCGAGATCGCTTGTAATGTACCATGGGGCAGCCATGGTCTCCTGGAGCTTTGCTTGATTGCCCTTCGGGGGGTCGGGGAGGAATTTCCCGGAGTTTTTCCTGCAATTGGGCCTCTCAGGTTTTTTGCTCCGGTTTTTTGCCTCCCCCAGGTGCCAGCATTACTTAACGGGGGTGGGGTTGTGGGTGGGGGGGTCCCACCAATCAGGTCAATCTGGTTCCAAACTACTTTTTTATTTGACGTTTCTGCATTGAGCCATTTTTGGGAATGAGCAAACGCCCATTCTTCAGATCCAGTTCTTGCTGCAACTTTAGAACGTCAAGTACAAAAGTCACTCAGTAATAATAATATGTGCACTAAAATAAATTAAACTGAAATAAAAGATAACTACATTTTAAATCACATCTCTGTTGTTTGTGTCTTTATTTCTTCAATGTTGGTGTTACATATTGCTGGGTGGCTCCGGTAGTTTCTCCACTTAAGTGGCACGGGTACAAACAACCACTTCCCCTTTGACATGCTGCTTCTTTTCTGCAGTATCCCTTTAAGGGATCTTATTGAATGGCGGAACAGGCTCGAGGGGCCGAGTGGTCTTACTCCTGCTCCTCATTCGGTTAATTTGTCCCGTGGTTTTATATGATTTTGTTTAGTTCACTGTTCGTCTCTTTTGTCTGAAATACGAGTGGCAAAATGTTGAGTTCTGAGGCAGCCTCAGCTTCTCCGACAAGTAAACACCACCCCGTGCCCCACTTCCCCCCGGCACCCACCCAACCCGGACCAACTCAGTCCGGACCAGCTCTGATCAAAAGAGATCAGGTCAGGAGACTATCTGAGGGTTTTACCCGCGAGAGATGTAGAAAACAGAAGAAAATTGGAGTTGATTTTCCCCAGACAACTTCACACATTAAAGAGCCTCTGAGGTTACCACGTTTGGTCTCAAGCTACAAGCTGGTTTAGCTCTTGTTTTAGTGTAAGGCACACACACAGGCACACGCACACACCTTGATAAAGAAGTTGAAATATGCAGGAAACGACAAGGATCATTTAAATGGCTCACAGACAATGGGAATTGCCTGCTTGCCCTCATTAAAGAGGCTGAGTTTCATTTTGAGAGGTAAACGCCTCATTTAATAAACTCTCCGAGGAGCCCGGCTGAAGCAGGAGTTGAGCCACTTCCAGCACGAATGGACCACACATGGAGCAAAGTGAATGAAGTGCAGACATAGATTCAACTTGGAGAGTTATACGATATCGTTGCAAGGCTGTCAGAACCGGGAACTGAACGTACCAGGTTTAAAGGTCTAAAGGGGAACAGAGGCACGTTTTATTTTTAAGCACATCTTCACACACACTTTTCCCCGAGTGGCGCACTGTTGTAAGGGTTCCCAAGTGGATTTG
Organism: Mustelus asterias; assembly: GCF_964213995.1. NCBI lineage: Eukaryota > Metazoa > Chordata > Chondrichthyes > Carcharhiniformes > Triakidae > Mustelus > Mustelus asterias. The sequence continues at coordinate 15,444,268 of NC_135818.1, read as the reverse complement.
TGGCAGCACGGTGGCACAGTGGTTCGCACTGCTGCCTCACAGCACCAGGGACCTGGGTTTGATTCCCGGCTTGGGTCACTGTCTGTGTGGAGACATGTTCTCTCCATGTCTGTATGGGTCTCCTCTGGGTGCTCTGGTTTCCTCCCACAGTCCAAAAGACATGCTGGTTAGGTGCATTGGCCATGCTAAATTCTCCCTCAGTGTATCCGAGCAGGCGCCGGAGTGTGGTGACTGGGGGATTTTCACAGTAACTTCATTGCAGTGTTAATGTAAGGCTCCTTGTGACACAAATAAATAAACTTTGGAACTTTACCTTTTGAAATGGGCTGAAGGCACCATCAATATCCAATTCAGTCTGGTGCTCCGTCAGTGTAAAGTGGGTACTTCTGATCTCGGTCTTTGTGAGCTTACTTGTGACACTAATAAATTTTAAACTTTACCAGCCTGTTGATTGCGTTATGATCCTTCCGTGGCCAACAAGTCCTGGAGTTGGACTTAAACCTGGAGCTTCTGGTCCTGAGGTCGAGGCAAGGACCACTGTGCCACAAGATCCCCAGCACAGTGGTGGGGTTGCATTAATGATTAAATGAATTCCACAAAGAAAAGTAACGGGGGATAAGAAAGATATTGGAAACCTTCTGGATAAAATTAAATGGAAAAGGATTTAAAACCAGTGGTAATTAAGCACCCAGGAGAACACACATGAGTTGGCAGAATGTTGCCTTGCCGGGACTAAACAGGCAGATTAAATTGTGGTTTCAAAGAGAGATTTCCACACAAATTCGGATCAGTACATGACACTGTGTCCAAAAGATAGCCCATTTCTTGAGCGTGTTGACAAAATCAATCACACAATTGTTATGGTGCAGGAAGAGGCCATTCGGCCCATTTTGGCTGCACTGGCTTTCCAAATCAGCATTATGACTTATTGTCCTTCTCCAGCCTTTCCTCAACCCTTGTACACTGTTTCAGGACAATATTCTGCAAAGACATGCCCCAGAACAAACAACTGGGGAGAAAGCCATATTAATTAGACTTAGCAATCAAATAACAAATCAGATTTAGTGAAACAGCATAATGGTGCATCAGCATTTAATAAATGTTGCCTATCAAAAAGAGAGAAATGTGAAACAGCTGCTAAAACTCGGGATTTAGTTAAGGCTGTCTTCAATATAATAAGATTTCAATTTAAACTGGGCAATGGGTAAAAAGACAGAACATCAGAAGGAGGTGTACAAAAAATAGTCAGATGTGATTCAACACCAGTTTATACCCCAAGTTGCAAGCTTTCCACTTGCCAAAAGGAAAGCACCGATAGATAACCACCAAAGAGGTAAAGGACAACAAAACAGATTAAATGCGAAAGAAATTAGAGTTATTTGTATTTTACTCATGAGGGTCATAGAAACACAGAAACTGGAAGCAGCAGTAGGCCATTCTGCCCTACGAGCCTGCTCCACCATTCTTTATGATCATGGCTGATCATCAAATTCAATATCCCGATCACCCCTTTCCCCCATATCCCTTGATCCCTTTAGCCCCAAGAGCTCTAAATTCTTTCTGAAATGATACAATGTTTTGGCCTCAACTACTGTCTGTGATAATGAATTCCACACATTCACCACTCTCTGGTCAAAGACCTTTCTCCTGACCTCAGTCCTAAAAGGTTTGTTTACCCCTTATCCTCAAACTATGACCCCTAGTTCTGGACTCCCCCACCATCGGGAACATTCTTTCTGAATCTACCCTGTCTAATCCTGTTCGAATTTTATAAGCTTCTGTGAGATCTCCAGTAAGCTTAGCTCCTCTCATGAGCACATGATTCCGCCTCCTGTCAATCAGCCCAATGAAAACCTGACTCTGAAACCCAGGGGAAAATCAAAAATCAACAAAAATACATTAACTCAGATTAGAACACCCTATTATCTCAGATCAATCATGAGCCTTGCATTCTCAGCATGTGAGCTGCCTGCTGTAGACAAAGGGACACCATGTAAACAGAGCTGAACTTTAAACATACCCTTCACAAGAAAAATGATATAAATATATTTCTTAAAGGTACTGTATCGACACTTACTTCGAAAGTCGAGTGAATATAATTGTATCCAATTTAATCTCTCCTCATATGAGAGTCCTGCCATGCCAGGAATCACCCTGGTAAATCTTCACTGTACTCCCTCTATAGTAAGGACATCAATTCTCAGATAAGGACACCAACACTGCACACAGTACTCCAGGTGTGGCCTCACCAACGCTGTGATATTTTTGGCGTTCACTTCTTCACTGAACTTGTGGCCTCGATTGGAAAATAGTCACATATTTAAATTAAAGTAAAATACTGCGGAAGCTGGAAATCTGAAAGAAAAATGGAAATGCGGGAAAATGAAAAACTGCTTGCTCTGCAGAAGAGTCCTGGAAACTCAAAATTTTAACTCTGTTTCTTCTCTCCACAGATGTTGCCAGATCTGCTGAATTTTTCCAGCATTTTACCAGTTTGTCCAATCTCTCTTCATAAGACAGTTGCACATGCCATCCCCGGAACAAGTCTGCTGAACCTTTGCTGCACTCCCTGTACTGCAATGATATCCTTCCTGAGGTAAGGGGACCAAAACTGCACACAGTGCTCCAGATGTGGTTTAACCAAGGCGCTATATATTGAAACAATACTTCACTACTCCTGTACTCAAACCCTGTTCAAATAACATTCCATTAACTTTCCGAATAGCTTGCTGCACCTGCACATTAGTTAGCCTTCAGTGATTTATGGATAAGGACATCCCGGTCCCTTTGATCAGCTACACTCCCTAATTTCTTACCATTCAGTGAATGCATTGCACATCTGTCCTTTCAACCAAACTGGATTCCGTCACATTTCTCCACATTATATTCCATCTGCCATGTTCTTTCCCACTCACTAAGTCTGTCCAAACTGTCCTGTAGCCGCTTCACATCTTCCTCACAACACACATTCCTGCCAGCTTTGTATCATCCACACACTCGGAAACATTACATTTGGTCCCCACAGCCAGACCATTGATATATATTGAGAACAGCTGGGGCCCAAGAACTGATCCTTGTGGTACATCACTAGCCACAGCCTGACAACATGTGAATGCCCTGTTTATTCCTATTCTCTGCTGCCTCTTAGCCAATCCTTAATCCATTTCAGTATATTGCCTCCTATCCCATGTGCTTTTATATTGCTAATCAATCTCCTGTGAGGGACTTTATCAAAAGCAAAATATATTACGTTCATTGACTCCCCTTTATCAATTTTGCGAGTGACATCCTCATAAAAATGCAACAAGTTTGTCAAACATGATTTCCCATTTGTAAATCCATGCTGCCTATGCCCAATTAGATCATGATTATATCCCTATCACATCCTTTGTAATTGATTCCAGCATTTTCCCGGCTACTGATGTGAGACTAACAGGTCTGTAATTCCCTGTTTTCTCTCTGCCTCCCATCTTAAATAATGGGGTGACATTTACACCCTTCCAATCTCCGGGAATCATTCCAAAGACTATAGAGCTTTGGAAGATGATCACAAATGCATCCTCTATCTCTATAGCAACCTCTTCCAATTCTCTGGGATGCAAAATATCAGGTCCCGGGAATTATCAACTTTCAGTTCCATTAATTTCTCCAGTACAACCTTCTCATTTGTACTCATTTCTTTCAACTCCTCATTCTTCACAATCGATTAGATCTCTACGTCTGGAGGATTTCCTGGATCTTCCTCAGTGAAAACAGATACAAAGTAATCATTTAGCTTCTCCATTATTTCTCCATTCTTCATTATAAATTCTCCTGTCTCTGCCTGTAATGGACCCACATTTGTCTCAGCCAATCACTTCCTACTGACATACCGAGAGAAGCTTCTACAGTCATATTTACGTTCTTCGCGAGATTGTATTCCTATTGTGTTCTCCCTTTCTTTATCAATGTCTTGGCCTTCCTTTGATGTATTCTATGGCACGGTGGCACAGTGGTTAGCACAGCTGCCTCACAGCATCAGGGACCCGGGTTCGATTCCCAACTTGGGTCACAGTCTATCTGGAGTTTGCACATTTGCCCCGTGTCTGCATGGGTTTCCTCCGGGTGCTTCGGTTTCCTCCTTCAGTCCAATTCAGCGGGTTAGGTGGATTGGCCGTGCTAAATTGCCCCTTGGTGTCAGGGGGACTATCTAGGGTCAATGCATGTGTTGTGTGGATAGGGCCTGGGTGGGATTGTGGTCGATGCAGACTCAATGGGCCAAATGGCCTCCTTCTGCTGTGTAGGATTCTACGATGGTATGATTCTAAAAAACCTCCCAATTCTCAGGTTTACATCTATCTCTGGCAACTTTATAAACCTTTCCTTTTAACCTTCTTCAATCCTTACCTTCCTTTATCAGCCACAGTTGACTGGATTTTTTGTTGTTTTTGCACCTTGAAGGTGCTGTGTAATAATTCTTTGAAGAAGTTAGCCAATCCTTAATCCATTTCAGTATATTGCTTCCTATCCCATGTGCTTTTGTGTTGCTAATCAATCTCCTGTGAGGGACTTTATCAAAAGCGAAATATATTACGTTCATTGACTCTTTTTTATCAATTTTGTGAGTAACATCCTCAAACAAATGCAACAAGTTTGTCAAATATGATTTCCCATTTGTAAATCCATGCTGACTCTGCCCAATTAGATCATGATTATATACTCATCACATCCTTTATAATTGATTCCAGCATTTTGCCGGCTACAGATGTGAGGCTAACAGGTCTGTAATTCCCTGGTTTCTCTTCCCTCCCTTCTTGAGTAGTGGAGTGACATTTCATATAGAAACGTAGAAATTGGAAGCAGAGGAGGCCATTCGGCCCTTCGACTCTGCTCCGCTCTTTATTTTGATCATGGCTGATCATTAAATTCGATATCCTGATTCCCCCTGTTGTAGGTAAAAATACCTCTGAGACTAGTCTGAGTCAAAATACAGTAAGGCTTTATTCTCACAAGCTTGCGGGAGAACCTGACCCCTGAAAGCTGAAGCCAAAGTTCTCCACCCCTTTCCTCCCTTGATCCCTTTAGCGCCAACAGCTCTATCTAATTTCTCGTTGAAATCACACAATGTTTTGGCCTCAACTATTTCGGTGGTATTGAATTCCGCCCATTCACCAGTCTCTGGGTGAAGAAATTTCTCCTCACCTCAGTTCTAAAATCCTCGTACTATGACCCCGAGTTCTTTATAAACCTTTATAAAACTTTCCTTTTCATCTCATACAATCGTTACCTTCCTTTAGTATTTAGCACTACAGCCTCACAGCGGCAGGGACCCGGGTTCGATTCCCGGCTTGGGTCACTGTCTGTGCTGAGACTGCATATTCCCCCTGTGTCTGCTGTGTGGGTTTCCTCTGAGTGCTCCAGTTTCCTCCCACAGTCTGAAAGATGTGCTGGTTAGGGTCGTTAGCCAAACTAAATTCTCCCTCAGTCTACCCGAACAGGCGCCGGAGTATGACGACTCGGGGATTTTCACAGTAACTCCATTACACTGTTAGCATAAACCTTCGTTGTGACTAATAAATAAACTTTACTTTACTTTGTCAGCCATGGTTGTCTGGCTTTTTTGGGCTTTTGCACCTTGAAGCACCGTATCAGTGCTGTAAGCTGTGTCACTGTTCTTTGAAGACTATCCATTGCCAATGCACATTGTCCCAGAAATTCACTCCAAAGTTCAGCTGAAAACGTTAAGTGCTGTGTTATTCGAACTGAATGGACTCGTTATCTTGATGTCACCCAGGGATAGGGAGTGCTTGTTCATGGGCATTACTCTTGCCCTGCATGAGGTGTGAGGCCAGGCACAGCAACCCCATATAGACAGGAGAAACAGAAGAGAAAGGAGGACTTTTACCCAGAGGCCCAATCCACCCAGGGTGACGAGAAAACACTGCTCCCACATTCATAGGAACATAGGAGCAGGAACAGGCCATCGAGCCTGCTCCAACATTTAATACGATCATGACTGATCACCCACTGTTCCCCACACCATCCCCGTAACTCGTTATTGCATTGGCATTTAGAAATCTATCATTCCAAATTTAAACACACTCAATAACTGAGCTTCCAAAGCCCTCAGAGGTAGCAAATTCTAAAGATTCATGAACCTCTGAGTAAGTGGGCCAGTGGCACAATGGATAACGCGTCTAACTACGGATCAGAAGATTCTAGGTTTAACTCCTGGCTGACTCAAATTTCTATATTGACTGGGACTCACTTAGTGCTCGGGGCGTGATGGGGCAGAGTTGGTAAGAAGCATCCAGGAGGGCTTCTTGAAATAGTATGTAGACAGTCCAACTCGGGAAGGGGCAATATTGGGTCTGGTATTGGGGAATGAGCCTGGCCAGGTGGTGGACGTTTCAGTTGGGGAGCAGTTCGGGAACAAGAACCACAATGCAGTCAGCTTTAAGGTACTGATGGATAAAGATAAGTGTAATCCTCAAGTGAAGGTGCTAAATTGGGGGAAGGCTAATTACAACAATATTAGGCAGGAATTGAAGAATGTAGATTGGGGGCGGATGTTTGAGGGCAAATTAATATCTGGCATTTTGGAGGCTTTCAAGTGTAAGTTGATAGGGATTCAGGACTGGCACATTCCTGTAAGGATAAAGGATAAGTATGGTGAAGTAGGCCATTTTCCAAAGCCATATTTTTATTATCTCATCAATATTCACCTCATTAAACATATTCATTTATTGGACTGATTGGCACCATTCATAACGTGTCCACAATGCAGAGGGGAACACCCGAATTGACATTCGTTTAAATCCCCCTCTGCACAGCTGAGGAACCTTTAATTCAAGTTTGATGGAAGATCCTTATTCTGCCCAGCAACAGCACGAAGCTCTGCAAAGCTGAGAGACCTTTAATTTCAAAGCCGACAAAAGATCCTTATTCTGCCCAGCAGAAAGCTGCATTTTAAACCGGCCCTTGGCCAGAAGATCGGGATATCTGAGAGTCAAGACCTGGCAGTGGGATATATGGCATAACTGTACTCTAAATAAAATATTATGGGAATAAAATGGCCAAGGCAGGCAAAGAAACTGAATAAACCAGGATAAAAAGAATAAAAGATTAGATTAAATCCCCCTACACACAGCAGGACAAAATGACATTAACACCTAATCTCGCAAGCATAGAATACAGACACAAAACATCAGAGGTCGATTTAGATAAGGGGACACATCGAGAGGATAATGGGAAACACATTAAAACACCGGGGCAAGAACAGGCAGTCCCATTAACACGGACACACACTATACAGATGCAAATTGACAAAGTCTACCAGGGAACTTCCTGACCAGATAGGCCACTTTTTAGGTATTGTAAAAAAGTATGAGCAAATGTTCCCGCTCGAATTTGGATTCCTATAAATATCCAGAGCAAATGTGTAACTGTTGAGATCAACGTGGCCAAGCCACTGTTTCTAAGCTGGCTACGGGGGTCTCCCTGGGATCCCAGTCATTGTACAATAAAGAAAAACGCTTTGAACCTTGCCTTGCGACTCGACCTCCTTGAATGCACTGGTACAAGGGATTTTTCCCTACAACAAATGGCGTAGTCAGCTCAGGATTTGATATCTGACTTCTGACTGGTGGCCACGGTCTGGAAGCCGGGATCAAATTTAAACAAATCTGATAAAAATCCAGAGCAGTCAAGGGCGAGTACAAGTCTCCGTTCAAAGTGAGTTCCCTTTAAGGGTTAGGGTTTGTCCGGTTTAAATATTGTTGTCTTGTAGAACTGTATAATCTTGCCTAAGTTTTTAAAATTGAAACAGAATTCTGCACTAAAGAGGTATAGGTCAGGACGACCGCGTGGAAGAAGGTAAGTAACTTTAATAAAAATAGAGGACCAGAGGTAAAGATAACAGGTTTTGGGCTATTTGATAACGGGAATAAGGAATTAAGACTAATATAAAGATAAGAACCGCATGCAGAACTAATTGTAACTAACCCAGGAATGTAAACGAAACCGCTGTCTGTGCCAAGGCAATAGGACAAGGGAGTGATTGACTCAAGGTGCCCGACCCTAAACTGGACGTTAAGAGGAGAAATCTCCCATGCGAAGGTTGGGTTTTGAAGCGAGCGCTAAGAGGCGCAGGCACTCAGGGTGCAAGGCACGGGCAGTGTAAATCGGGTAACAACACAGACTCTGAAGGGACGAACAACCTCAGAGTCGATACAGTTACTAATTATAACAGGGGCTTTGATAACAGATACATATGTGTAAGTGTTGAGGAAGAGGGGACCCGATCCATCCTGACCAAGCGACACAGCGACGGAGAATCCACGAGGGACCCGGGCGGAGTTTGATAACCTTGTTCGTCTGTAGGGAAAACCACAGTCCATAGCAGGGTACCAGGGAGCTGAAACTCCCTTTTTGGGGTAACGGATCAACCTTGCTAGTGGAGGTGGTGGCCAAGCGGGAGGCGTTGTACTTAAAGGGGCTGGGGACAGGGGCCGACAAACCCACATCCCAATAAGACAACACAAAATAGACCAAGCGTGAGGTGTCAGGAATAGTTGGGGGAGCACAGGGGCAGAGACCCACTGGGACCCCACTACGAGACCCTACAGCAATACAGACGGTGCTGGAACAGTATCAGTGACAGGAGATAAGAGAGAGAGTTGGGGCACTTTTACTGTTGGAACCAGCATACGGGGGTTGCAGGACTGCTAGACAGAAAAATGGCAGACCACGTTATTGAGGGAGAAACTGCAGTAGCTCTCATTTTTAAGTATCTGTTAGCCAGAGAAGCGATTGTTGCAAAGATGAAACGGAACGGGTGGAACGCATCACAAACTTTAGAAGATCAGAGCAAGTGGGTAGACGGAGTTAAACGGGACAAAACAAAAGTAATGGGAGTAATGTTAGTGACCCAGTTAGCTGGACTAATTGAGAAGGTAAATGCCTCCATGGAGGAGAGACACAAAGAGACAGAACAAATTAAGGTATTGCAGGAGAGAGTGAGGGAATTAGAATACAGAAACCACACTGCGGAGATAACGCAGAGATCAGCGGAAACGGACCCTCGGCCCTCATACGAGTCAGTGCAGAAACATACAACCGCTCCAGTATCAGAAGGGGACATAAAAAATTATAATCTAGCGCCAGTCACCAGAGGAGGGACGTGAGCACAACCAAAAGCAACCTATAAGCCTTTTACCCCAGGGGAAAGGCAGCAGATTATGGCATCCCTGGGGAAGTTAAAACACAGAAGCGCAAACCTGGGATTTTGGGGCGAATTAGATTCGCTCTGGGTAGGACACCAGTTACATTTAAGGGACATACACCAGCTGGTCAGGGCAGCCTGTCCAGCGGATAAATGGAGGTTGGTGGCAGGAGGGCCAGCGACCCAAGCAGCACAGGACTATAATGGAGGAAGATGGACAAATGCCGTTCCTACAACGGCTGAGATAGACGACCAGCAGGCACCCTTCACATTATTTAAGACCAAAATCCAACGGGTCTTAGGGAACTCCCCCACTAATTGGAGCAGGATCACAAATACTAAACAAGTGCATCGGAATTTGGAGAGAGATTATTCCAGGTATATAGGGAGTGTTCAGGACAGGACAATGTGGATAGGAGAGACAGGGCTTTTATCCAGGCATTCAAGGACGGGCTATCAGAGGTACACCAAGAAATCCTTAAGATGGGGGTGATAGCATCCCAAGACTATGACGAGCTAGTCGAGTGGGCTAGCGGGATAAAAGAAGGGAAGGTTTCCCAGACAAAGCTCAGACGAGAGAGAACTGGAACCCCCCATAACGGAGATAAGGGGAGAACCGGGCTCAGCTGCTACACGTGTGGCCAGCCAGGGCATATGGCTAGATTCTGCAGGGGAGCACCATTCAAAGGGAAACCCGAGAATGGCGGGCCCCGCTGTGACCACTGCCACAGGGCAGGGCACACCGAGGCAACGTGTTGGGGGAAACATGGGAGACCCCAAGACAACTATAGACCAACCCCGGGGGCACCACATTCCCGGAATCCACTCGGGTGACTAGAAGAGACCCCAAACCAGGGAGATGGGAGACAGGAGAGGATTAGTGTAGCCACGCCCACAGAAGACAGTGAATCCCGACAGAAGCCGGTGTCCATCCACCCCACTCATCGACCAACACTGGTCGAAATCTCACAACCCGTAGCTCCCATCCAATACAGGAAAGAGGGGGATAGAATATATGTAGAAGCCTTGGTAGGGGGTAGGGAATGCCACATGTTAGTAGATACGGGGGCAGCCATATCAATTACAAACCTACTCCTGCCACTGACCAACAAAAGAATACACATAACCGGGGTAGGGGGAGAGAGAATACCCGCCTATCTTAGCGAAACCACACGAGTAGAAATCAACCACAAGTATATTCCAATGCAATTTTACGTATGCCAGAATAATGAGGGCACAATCATGGGGAACGATTTAATGAGGGAATACCAGGTGCTGATAGATTGTGGGAAAGGGAAACTAATTTGGCCACAACCTGACGGTAGGAAGACCGGAATAGGGACATTAGCTAGCCACCTGGGGACGGTTGGGGTAGCCTCCATTGTGGCCCGAGATTGGGATCAGGAAAAAGAAGGGTTCGGAGCCATCTGCACTTCCATTCCCGAAGCCTGGGCTAGGACGAAATTAGATACCGGACTAACCGACACAGAACCGATAAAAGTCCCAGGACCGGAACACAAGCCCCACCGACAATACCCTATCAAGAGAGAAGCGCAAGGGGCAGTGGTACAGGTCGATACAGGCACAGGTCGATACAGAGGAAGACTCAGAAATATTACCAGAGGTCCCAAAAGCCGGGAGCCGGGTCTTAACAGAAGTGCTTCCTGCAAAAGCAGGATTTGCCCCAAGATGGCACGGACCTTACGAGGTCATTATTAGCGGAGATACCTATGCCTGTATAGATATAAGGGGACAGGGGACCTGGAAACATTGGACCCAATTAAAGCTGTATGAAGACAAATGAACTCAAGATACCGTTTTCGTTCGTTCAAATTCCACAGGAACCAGGACCAGATCTACTATCAAGCCGTCGGAACAAACTACTGTTAATTTAATTACCTGTTTATTTTCTGTATATACTATAACTGTAAAAATACTGTTGTAAAAAACGATATGGGAATAGGGACATATTTGATAATAACCAGGACCATTGTAAATATGCTCCAACACAGGGGGGTTAGGGAGCAGAACCACCAATCATGGAAGAAAACCTATTCCTGAAAACACATCTCCGGATCTATGGGAATAGGACCGCTTGTTACCCTTCAGCGCGATCAGTAAACTCCCTATTCATCGCAACACCGGGGTGGCTCCCACAAGAGTTATTCACTATTGACACAACGGGGGCACCCTGCAATGGGTACTTTAAACAAGGGATACAAGGAAGGGGTGTAGAGCTCGCTGAGCCGGGAATTCTAAGGTGGATGGGACCCCAATGGGAGGAGACACATGGGAACCACCCACAATGTTTTAAGGGAGAGGGATGGGGGTGCGTGCATGCCTTTGTCCCTAAAAATGATTCGTGCGCTGAGGCACATTGTGCTCTCCAGGAGTGCCGGGTCCGGGAAGGACACTTCACTTGTGACTGTAAGCAACAAAAATGCATTGCAGTCACCGCGGGTCGGCAGCTTATGTGTGGCAAGTGCAACGGCACTCAAGTAAGCTCAGCCTCGGGGACATACCCATTTGACTCTCACCAAGGGGTACAACCAAGTGGACAGTCCCGGGGGAGGGAAGGTTCCACAACATGGGACCATGTGGTCAAACGACCCCGGGGTAATGCATGTTATCGGGTTAAAGAAGGTGATGTGTTTTTATTCAAAAATGTATACATGATGGCCACAGACAGGCCTCCAAGGTTCTTTTCCGTAGGGACAATCAGACCTCTCACGGTTCCGTGCCCAAGCGAAGGGCATGTCCAGAAACGCATAGTGACCAGGGCCATCAGCGCAGAATTCTGCGCCGACTGGCAGGCCCCTGTCACATTAGGATCTTCTTTGGGGTATGGATTTCTGGGGACACTATCCCTAGGGGGCGCCGCAGGGGTGATCAGTGCCAGTAGTAGGAATTTCTTCATATGTGGACTTACCATCTTAGGGAACAGCACCCTACAAGCACTGGGTGCAATTGACCAAGAACTCGCAGAACTCAGACTATACACACAGCAAACGAGATATGCAGTAGACTATCAGCTAGCCAGACAAGGAGGGGTATGCACCATCATCAAAGGAAAATGCATCACCTATGTACACGACGAGACATTAAACATAACAGCAGCCATGTCCGGGATACAAAAGCAATTGGATAGCTATAAACAGGAATTTACAGGGACTGATGGGTGGTTAGGGTGGCTGTTTAACACAGTTTGGGGAGCATACATTATGAAGGGATTAATTTTAGTAGTAGCCATCCTGTTCACACTCTGCCTGGGCCTAACCTGTATTAAAGTGATATGTGCAAATATTGCATCAAGAATGCTACCCACTGCCAGTATTCAGCTGCAAGAATTTAACCAAACCACAGAGGAAGAGGAACAACGGCAAGGACGACATCTGTACAAGTCACTGTACCTCTGAAGATCGTCCATGGGGGGTCAGCCATGAATGGGACCCCCTGGACGAGAGGAGGGACTGAAGTAGGCCATTTTCCAAAGCCATATTTTTATTATCTCATCAATATTCACCTCATTAAACATATTCATTTATTGGACTGATTGGCACCATTCATAACGTGCCCACAATGCAGAGGGGAACACCCGAATGGACATTCGTTTAAATCCCCCTCTGCACAGCTGAGAAACCTTTAATTCAAGTTTGATGGAAGATCCTTATTCTGCCCAGCAACAGCACGAAGCTGCATTTTAAACCGGCCCTTGGCCAGAAGATCGGGATATCTGAGAGTCAAGACCTGGCAGTGGGATATATGGCATAACTGTACTCTAAATAAAATATTATGGGAATAAAATGGCCAAGGCAGGCAAAGAAACTGAATAAACCAGGATAAAAAGAATAAAAGATTAGATTAAATCCCCCTACACACAGCAGGACAAAATGACATTAACACCTAATCTCGCAAGCATGGAATACAGACACAAAACATCAGAGGTCGATTTAGATAAGGGGACACATCGAGAGGATAATGGGAAACACATTAAAACACCGGGGCAAGAACAGGCAGTCCCATTAACACGGACACACACCATACAGATGCAAATTGACAAAGTCTACCAGGGAACTTCCTGACCAGATAGGCCACTTTTTAGGTATTGTAAAAATGTATGAGCAAATGTTCCCGCTCGAATTTGGATTCCTATAAATATCCAGAGCAAATGTGTAACTGTTGAGATCAACGTGGCCAAGCCACTGTTTCTAAGCTGGCCACGGGGGTCTCCCTGCGATCCCAGTCATTGTACAATAAAGAAAAACGCTTTGAACCTTGCCTTGCGACTTGACCTCCTTGAATGCACTGGTACAAGGAATTTTTCCCTACAACAAATGGCGTAGTCAGCTCAGGATTTGATATCTGACTTCTGACTGGTGGCCACGGTCTGGAAGCCGGGATCAAATTTAAACGAATCTGATAAAAATCCAGAGCAGTCAAGGGCGAGTACAAGTCTCCGTTCAAAGTGAGGTACCTTTAAGGGTTAGGGTTTGTCCAGTTTAAATATTGTTGTCTTGTAGAACTGTATAATCTTGCCTAAGTTTTTAAAATTGAAACAGAATTCTGCACTTAAGAGGTATAGGTCAGGACGACCGCGTGGAAGAAGGTAAGTAACTTTAATAGGAATAGAGGACCAGAGGTAAAGATAACAGGTTTTGGGCTATTTGATAACGGGAATAAGGAATTAAGACTAATATAAAGATAAGAACCGCATGCGGAACTAATTGGTGTAACTAACCCAGGAGTGTAAACGAAACCGCTGTCTGTGCCAAGGCAATAGGACAAGGGAGTGATTGGCTCAAGGTGCCCGACCCTAAACTGGACGTTAAGAGGAGAAATCTCCCACGCTCAGGTTGGGGTTTGAAGCGGGCGCTAAGATGGGAGTTCTGATCACAAACAGGACAAAAAGACACAAACTCAATTTACATGAATAATGGTTGGAATGCGAGTCTTTACAGCTAATCAAGTCTTAAAGGTAGAGACAATGTGAGTGGAGGTTAAAGGTTAAAGAGATGTGTATTGTCTCCAGACAGGACAGCTAGTGAGATTTTGCACATCCAGGCAGGTTGTGCGGGTTACAGATAGTGTGACATGAACCCAATATCCTGGTTGAGGCCGTCCACATGTGTGCGGAAGCTGGCTATCAGTCTCTGCTGAGCGACTCTGCGCTGTCGTGTGTGGTGAAGGCCGCCTTGGAGAACACTTACCCGGAGATCAGAGGCTGAATGCCCGTGACCGCTGAAGAGCTCTCCAACAGGAAAAGAACAGTCTTGCCTGGTGATTGTCGAGCGGTGTTCATTCATCTGTTGTCGTAGCGTCTGCATAGTTTCCCCAATGTACCATGCTTCAGGACATCCTTTCCTGCAGCGTAACAGGTAGACAACGTTGGCCGAGTTGTAAGAATATGAACCGTGTACCTGGTGGATGGTGTTATCGCGTGAGATGATGGCATCCGTGTCGATGATCCGGCACGTCTTGCAGAGGTTGCTGTGGCAGGGTTGTGTGGTGTCGTGATCACTGTTCTCCTGAAGGCTGGGTAGTTTGCTGCGGACAATGGTCTGTTTGAGGTTGTGCGGTTGTTTGAATGCAAGAAGTGGGGGTGCGGTGATGGCCTTGGCGAGATGTTCGTGTTCAGGAGAACAGTGACCACGGGGTCAGAGGTGAGCTGGCAAGGTGGATACAGAACTGGCTCGGTCATAGAAGACAGAGAGTAGCAGTGGAAGGGTGCGTTTCTGAATGGAGGCTGTGACAAGTGGCGTCCCGCAGGGATCAGTGCTGGGATCTTTGCTGTTTGTAATATATATAAATGATTTGGAGGAAAATGTAACTGGTTCGATTAGTAAGTTAGCAAATGACACAAAGGTTGGTGGATTTGCGGAGAGCGGTGAGGACCATCAGAGGATACAGCAGGATATAGATCGGTTGGAGTCTTGGGCGGAGAAATGGCAGATGGAGTTTAATCCGGACAAATATGAGGTAATGCATTTTGAAAGGTCTAATACAGATAGGAAATATACAGTAAATGGCAGAACCCTTCCGAGTATTGATAGGCAGAGGGATCTGGGTGTACAGGTACACAGGTCACTGAAAGTGGCAATACAGGTGGAGAAGGTAGTCAAGAAGGCATACGGCATGCTTGCCTTCATCGGCTGAGGCATTGAGTTTAAAAATTGGCAAGTCATGTTGCAACTTGATAGAACCTTAGTTCGGCCACACTTGGAATATAGTGTTCAATTCTGGTCGCCACGCTACCAGAAGGATGTAGAGGCTTTGGAGAGGGTACAGAAAAGATTTCCCAGGATGTTGCCTGGTATGGAGAGCATTAGTTATGAGGAGAGGTTGGAGAAACTTGGTTTGTTCTCACTGGAACAATGGAGGTTGAGGGGTGACCAGATAGAAGTCTACAAGATTATGAGGAGCATGGACAGAGTGGATAGTCAGAAGCTTTTTCCCAGAGTAGAAGAGTCAATTACTCAGGGGCATTGGTTTATGGTATGTGGGGCAAGGCTTAAAGGAGATGTATGAGGCACGTTTTTTACACAGAGGGTGGTAGGTGCCTGGAAATCACTGCCGGGGGAGGATAGTGGAAGCAGATACGATAGTGACTTTTAGGTGGCATCTTGAGATATACATGAATAGGATGGGAACAGAGGGATTTGGTCCCTGGAAGTAGAGGGGCTTTAGTTCAGTCGGGCAGCATGGTGCAGGCCTGGAGGGTGAAGAGTTTGTTCTTGTGCTGTAATTTTCTTTGTTCTTTGTTCTTGGTTCTAAAAGAAATCTCCTCATCTCTGTCCTAAGTGGCTTCCTACTTATTTTAAAATTAGGCCCCCCGAGTTGGAAAGTCTCCAAACTGGGGAAACATCTCACCTGCATCTAGCCCATCTATTCATTCAAGTATTTTATAGGTTGCAATGACATCACTTCTCATTCTTCGAAACTCAAGAGAATACAGATCCAGTTTCCTTAATCGCCCTTCATAAGACAGGCCCACCCTCCACGGAACAAGTCTGATGACCCTTTGCTGTATTCCCTTTGTGGCAATAATGTCCTTCCAAAGGTAAGGAGACCAAAACTGCACACAGTACACTAGGTGCGGTCTAACCAGGTTTCCGTACAATTGAAACATTTCACTAATCCTGTACTCAAATTCAGTTGTGATAAAGGGTAACATTCCATTTATTTCCCGAATAGCTTGCTGCACCTGCATGTTAGCCTTCAGTCGCTTATGGACAAGGTCAGATCGCCTTGTACAGCTACACTTTCCAATTTCTTACCTTTTGTAAATCCTCTGCACATCTGTTCCTTCTACCAAAATGTATTAGAACATAGAACATAGAACATAGAAAGCCACAGCACAAACAGGCCCTTCGGCCCACAAGTTGCGCCGATCACATCCCCACCTCTAGGCCTATCTATAGCCCTCAATCCCATTAAATCCCATGTACTCATCCAGAAGTCTCTTAAAAGACCCCAACGAGTTTGCCTCCACCACCACCGACGTCAGCCGATTCCACTCACCCACCACCCTCTGAGTGAAAAACTTATCCCTGACATCTCCTCTGTACCTACCCCCCAGCACCTTAAACCTGTGTCCTCTCGTAGCAACCATTTCAGCCCTTGGAAATAGCCTCTGAGAGTCTACCCTATCCAGACCTCTCAACATCTTGTAAACCTCTATCAGGTCACCTCTCATCCTTCGTCTCTCCAGGGAGAAGAGACCAAGCTCCCTCAACCTATCCTCATAAGGCATGCCCCCCAATCCAGGCAACATCCTTGTAAATCTCCTCTGCACCCTTTCAATGGCTTCAACATCTTTCCTGTAATGAGGTGACCAGAACTGCGCGCAGTACTCCAAGTGGGGTCTAACCAGGGTCCTATAAAGCTGCAGCATTATCTCCCGACTCCTAAACTCAATCCCTCGATTAATGAAGGCCAGTACGCCGTACGCCTTCTTGACCGCATCCTCCACCTGCGAGGCCGATTTAAGAGTCCTATGGACCCGGACCCCAAGGTCCTTCTGATCCTCTACACTGCTAAGAATGGTACCCTTCATATTATACTGCTGCTTCATCCCATTGGATCTGCCAAAATGGATCACCACACACTTATCCGGGTTGAAGTCCATCTGCCACTTCTCCGCCCAGTCTTGCATTCTATCTATGTCTCGCTGCAACTTCTGACATCCCTCCAAACTATCCACAACACCACCTACCTTGGTGTCGTCAGCAAACTTACCAACCCATCCCTCCACTTCCTCATCCAGGTCATTTATGAAAATGACAAACAGCAAGGGTCCCAGAACAGATCCCTGGGGCACTCCACTGGTCACTGACCTCCATGCAGAGAAAGACCCCTCCACAGCCACTCTCTGCCTTCTGCAGGCAAGCCAGTTCTGGATCCACAAGGCAACAGCCCCTTGGATCCCATGCCCTCTCACTTTCTCAAGAAGTCTTGCATGGGGGACCTTATCGAACGCCTTGCTGAAGTCCATATAGACCACATCCACCGCTCTTCCTTCGTCAATGTGTTTGGTCACATTTTCAAAGAACTCAACCAGGCTCGTAAGGCACGACCTGCCCTTGACAAAGCCGTGCTGACTACTTTTGATCATACTAAACTTCTCTAGATGATCATAAATCCTGTCTCTCAGGATCCTCTCCATCAACTTACCAACCACTGAGGTTAGACTCACCGGTCGGTAATTTCCCGGGCTGTCCCTGTTCCCTTTCTTGAATATAGGGACCACATCTGCAATCCTCCAATCCTCCGGAACCTCTCCCGTCTCCATCGACGATGCAAAGATCATCGCCAAAGGCTCCGCAATCTCCTCCCTCGCCTCCCACAGTAACCTGGGGTACATCCCATCCGGTCCCGGCGACTTACCAACCTTGATGCCATTCAATAGTTCCAACACATCCTCTTTCTTTATGTCCACATGCTCGATCCTTTCTGTCCACCGCAAACCAGCAGTACAACCACCCAGATCCCTTTCCACCGTGAATACCGAGGTAAAGTATTCATTAAGCAGCTCCGCCATTTCTAACGGTTCCGCACAAACTTTTCTCCCTTCACCTTTTAAGGGTCCTATGCCTTCACATCTCATCCTTTTACTCTTGACATATTTGTAGAAAGCCTTGGGATTCTCCTTAATCTTACCCGCCAAGGCCTTCTCATGACCCCTTCTCGCTCTCCTAATTTCCTTCTTAAGCTCCTTCCTACATCCCGTATACTCCTCTAAATCCTTAACACCTCCTAGCTCTCTGAACCTTCTGTACGCCTCTCTTTTCTTATTCACCAGGTTCATCACAACCTTCGTGCACCACGGTTCCCGTACCCTACCAACACCCCCCTGTCTCATCGGAACGTTGTCATGCAGAGCTCCAGACAAACATTCCTTGAAAATCCTCCACTTTCCTTCGGTACTTTTCCCCAAGAATGCCTCCTTCCAATTTACCCGTCTAATTTCCTCCCTGATGACACTGTATTTCCCTTTACTCCAGAGAAACACTTTCCTAGCCTGCCTGATCCTATCTCTTTCCAATGCTATCGTGAAGGAGATAGAATTATGATCGCTATCCCCAAGATGCTCACCCACCGAGAGATCCTCCACCTGTCCAGGTTCATTAGCCAGCACCAGATCAAGTACAGCCTCTCCTCTAGTAGGCTTATCCACATACTGTGTCAGGAAACTCTCCTGGACACACCTAACAAACTCCTCTCCATCCAAACCCCTAGCCCTAGGGATATTCCAATCTATGTTTGGGAAATTAAAATCTCCCATCATGACAACTCTGTTATTCCTACATCTCTCCAGGATCTGTTTCCCCATCTGCTCCTCAACATCTCTGTTACTATTGGGCGGCCTATAGAAAACACCCAGCAACGTTACCGACCCCTTCCTGTTCCTAACCTCCACCCACAGAGACTCCGTAGTCAATCCCTCCACGGCGTCCACCTTCTCTACAGCCGTGACACTATCCCTGATCAACAGTGCCACTCCCCCCCCTCTCTTGCCTCCCTCCCTGTCCTTCCTGAAACATCTAAAACCCGGCACCTGAAGCACCCAGTCCTGTCCCTGAGACATCCAAGTCTCCGTAATGGCCACCACATCACAATTCGAAGCAGCAATCCACGCTCTAAGCTCATCCACTTTATTCACTACACTCCTGGCATTAAAATAGACACATCTCAGACCTTCAGCCTGAGCACTTCCCTTCTCCATCACTCGTCTAACCTCCCTCTTACCCTGTTTACATTCCTTATCTATTTGCGAGCTAACCTCCTCGCTCTCAGTCCCCTCATTTCGATTCCCTCCCCCCAACCTTTCTAGTTTAAAGTCTCTCCAGTAGCCTTAGCCAACCTTCCCGCCAGGATATTGGTCCCCCTGGGATTCAAGTGCCACCCGTCTTTTTTAAACAGGTCACACCTGCCCCTAAAGAGGTCCCAATGATCCAAGTACCCAAATCCTTGTCCCTTGCTCCAGTCCCTCAGCCACGCATTCATTCTCCACCGATTCCTGTTCTCACTCTCCCGTGGCACAGGCAGCAATCCCGAGATTACTACCTTTGCATTCCTCTTTCTCAGCTGTCTACCTAACTCCCTATATTCTCTTTTCATGACCCCTTCCCTCTTCCTACCTATGTCAGCAGTACCTATATGCATCACGACTTTCGGCTCCTCTCCCTCCCCCTTCAGGATTTCTGGGACTCGACCAGAGACATCCCGGACCCCTGCACCAGGGAGACAAACCACCATCCGAGAGTCCCGTCTGTGTCCGCAAAAACGCCTATCTGACCCCCTCACCGTAGAGTCCCCAATTAGCACTACCCTCCTTTCCTTACCCTTTTGCACTACTGGGCCAGGCTCAGCTCCAGAGACACTGCCACCGCTGCTTCCCCCAGGTGGGCTGTCCACCCCAGTAGTACTCAGACATGAGTACTTATTATTAAGGGGCACATCCACCGGGGTGCTCACCATCAACTGAGCTTTCTCCTTCCTCACTGTTACCCAGTTACCCTCCTCCCGTGGTCCCGGTGTGACCACCTGCTGATAGCTCCTGTCAATGACCTCCTCACTATCCCTAACCCGGCGAAGGTCCTCGAGCTGCAATTCCAGTTCCCTAACATGGTCCCTTAGGAACCGCAGCTCAACACACCCAGCACAGATATGGTCGTCCGGGAGGCTAGGAGCCTCCAGGACCTCCCACATCCTACATTGGGAACAACATACTGGCCTCACACTCATAATTGCCCCTTTAAACACACAGGGAAAAAAAAAGTGAATGAAAATTTTAAACTTACCTTTCCTCCTCCTGTTTTCTCCAAAGCCCTGCTCTCACTGGGTCTTTTTTTTTAGGTTAGAGGAGGAGGGAGGGTGGGATACTCTACAAGTGTAGAGTATCGGGATTCCTCTCTGTTCCAATTTATTGGGGAAAAAAAAAATCTCTCTCTCCCAGACCTCCCTGCGCGACCACTTCCGGGTTTAGATATTTTTAAAGAAAAAACCCGCGAAAAAGTAAGTTAAAAATAACAGCGCTTACCCGCAGCACTCCTCTCGCGAATCTCTCCCTCTCTGCTGCACTTCCAAGACGCAATGTCTTGTATTATCTCACATTTCTTGTATTGTCTTGTATTATCTCACATTTCTCCACATTATATTCCATCAGCCATGTTCTTGCCCACTCATTAAGTCTGTCCAAATCATCCTGCAGTCGCTTTACATCTTCCTCACAACACACATTCCCGCCAGCTTTGTATCATCCATACACTCAGAAATATTACACTTGGTCCCCACAACCGGATCATTGATATACATTGTGAACAGCTGGGGCCCATGTACTGATCCTTGTGGTACAACACTAGCCAACGCACGAATGTCCCCTTTATTCCTATTCTCTGCTGCCTGTTAACCAATCCTTAATCCATTTCAGTATATTGCCTCCCAATCCCATGTGCTTTTATGTTGCTAATCATTCTCCTGTGGGAGATTTTATCCAAAACCAAATATATTACTTCCGTCGACCCTCCTTTATCAAATCTGATAGTAACATCCTCAAAAACATCCCACAAATTCATCAAAAATGATTTCCCAATTATAAATACATGTTGACGATCCCCAATTGGATCACAATTACACATTTATCACATTCTTTATATTGGCTTCCAGCATTTTCCCTGTTACTGACATAAGGCTAACAGGTCTGTAGTTCCCTGTTTTCTCTCTCCCTCTCTCCTTAAATAGTGGGGTTACATTTCCCCCTTCCAATCTCCAGGAATCATTCCACTATCTGTAGAATTTTGGAAGATGATCACAAATGCACCCACTATCTCAATAGCAACCTCTTTCAATTCTCTGGGATGCATAATATCAGGTCACGGGGAATTATCAACTTTCAGTCCCATTAATTTCTCCAAGACAACCTTCTTACTTCAACAAACCTCCTTCAACTCCTCATTCTCCAAAATCCTTTGGATGTCTAAATCTGGGAGATTTCCTGGATCTTCCTCAGTGAAAACAGATACAAAGTAATCATTTAGTTTCTCTGCCATTTCTTTATTCCCCATTATGAATTTTCCTGGTTCTGCCAGTAATGGACCCAAAAACAGCAAATGCTGGAAGATCTCAGCAGGTCTGACTGCGTCTGTGGAGAGAGAATAGAGTCAATGTTTTGAAATGTTGGCTCCATTCTCTCTCCACAGTCGCTGCCAGACCTGCTGAGATTTTCCAGCATTTTCTATTTTTATTTGGGATTCCAGCATTCGCAATATTTTGCCTTTACCTTAGTGTAATGGACCCACATTTGTTTTAGCCAAACATTTCCTTTTTACAAACCTAAAGATGCTTTTACAGTCCGTGTATATGTATTTTCCTAGATTACGTTCATATTCTGTTCTCCCTTTCTTTATCAGGGTCTTGGCCTTCCTTTGCTGTATTTTTGCAACTATTTCTGGCAACTTTATAAACCTTTCCTTTTAATCTTATACAATCCTTACCTTCCTTTGACAGCCTGTAGGACTGGCTTTTCTGGGGTTTTGCACCTTGAAGCAATGTATCAGTGCTGTAAGCTCTGTCATTGTTCTTTATATATTGAAAATGCACAACCCCATATAGGCAGGAGAAACAGAAGAGAAAGGAGGACTTTTACCCATTGGCCCAGCCCAAACCACCCAGGGTCACTGGAAAATACTGCTGCCACATTCATAGGAACATAGGAGCAGGAGCAGGCCATTCAGCCCATCGAGCCTGCTCCACCATTCAATGCAATCATAAATGATCACCCACTTCAAGTAATACTTCACTAATCCTGTACTCAAATTCAGTTGCGATAATGGCTCACATTCCATTAATTTTCCGAATAGCTTGCTGCATCTGCAAGTTAGCCTTCAGTTGCTCGTGGACAAGGTCAGGTACCTTTGTACATCTGCCCTTTCTAATTTATTACCATTTAGTAAATACTCTGCACATCTGTTCTTTCTATCTAAATGGATAACCTCACATTTCACCACATTATATTCCATCTGCCATATTCCTTCCCACTCACTAAGTCTGTCCAAATTGCCCTGTAGCCGTTTTACATCTTCCTCACAACACACATTCCCACCAGCTTTGTATCATCTGCAAACTTGGTGGATGTGAGTAGTTCTTAACATTCTACAGTTGCTGCACAAAACTAAAAAACTAAAAAGGAGCTGTCAGCAAAGTCTCCCATTGGTCGAGCTGGGTTCAGTGATGCGATGACCAAATTAAGCAACCACTCTGATGTATTTGACATCACTGATTGTGATGCGGTCACACCCAGTGAGAGATAAAGTGCAGCACTGTCGCACAGCCTGATGTCTCGATGGTGAGTTTGGGTTAACATGCTCCCTCTCTTCTCTCCCTTAAACCTCCTTCAGTCTTTAAATATTCAGTCTTTTCAACCTCAGTGCTTCATTATTTTACCAATCCAACCTCTTGTTTGTTAATTGAGGCTTCCAAAAAAAAGCTTGTAACAAAGTCTCCATGGAGCCAAGCGAGGAAAAGAAACCGAGCAGTGGTTAAAAAGTTAAGTCTTAATTTTCTTTTCATGTTCAATTTTGACAAACGTTTATTTTTAAAAACCCAACTTTTGAAAATAGTTTTTTACAAGTCAGTCGTTCTCAACATTCTACAGTTGACAGCAAAACTAAAAAATATTTGCCAATGTTATGAAGATCCTTAAAAGAACATTTTTCCTCATTAGGAATCTTCACATCACTGGCAAATTTTTCTTTACTTTTGCTCGTCAACTGAAGAACTGAATTTTTTTAAATCACTATTTTTAAAAGTTAGGTTTTAATGAGTTCTGTTTGTGTGCTCGGTGGGGTGGGGGAGGGGGGGATAATCGTGGGGAACGTATGAAGGTGTGCAGTTATTTCAGCTTTAGTGATTCCACTGTTTTATTGTCCAATCTTGTTGGTTGTTACCTTAGGGGCCCCAAAGAAAAGATGTAAAATGAGGTCTCTGGAGCCAACCAAAGGAACAACCAAGCGGCCAATACAAAGCTATGTATTCTTTTAGTATTTAATTTAGCAGTATACTGTAATTATATAGTTATGATTCGCACAGCAGTAGCAAATATTTAACCTGCTTTGCTCAATTTAATATTTATTCAGAACTTATAGAAGTTTGGCTTTAATAACCCGTGTTCATGTGATTGGCGGAAAATAGAGTAATATATGTTGGTAAGAAATAACCTCGAGTACATTGTTGCACACGCCCCTGTAAATTGTCACATGCCCGTGTACATTGTCAAACACACAACACACATACCCAACACACATTGCCACACACTCAGAACACATTACCACACGCTCAACACATATTGACATGCATCAACCACACTGCCACACACTCAGCACACATTGTCACACACTAAAACACGTTGACACACATCCAACACACACATACATGCAACACACATTGACACATCCAACACACACATGCATCCAACACACATTGACACACACGCAATACACACATGCATTCAACAACATTGACACACACCCAACACACAAATGCACACAACAGACACACATATATCCAACACACACATGCATCCAACGTACCCAACAAACACCTGCTTCCAACACACATTGACACACATCCAACACACAAATGCATACAACACACCCAACGCACACGTCACCAACACACATTGACACACACCCAACAAACACATGCATACAACACACACATATATCCAACACACACATGCATTCAACATACACAACACACACATGCATGCAATTTACAAATGCATCCAACACACACATGCATCCGACACACATTGACACACACCCAACACACAAATGCATACAACACACACATGTATCCAACACACATTGACAGACACCCAACACACAAATGCATCCAACACACCCAACGCACACCTGCCTCCAACACACCCAACACACACATGCATCCAACACACGTTGACACACACCCAACAAACACATGCATCCAACATACTTTGACATGCATCCAACACACGAATGCGTACAACACACACATGTATCCAACACACATTGACACACACTCAACGCACACATGTAACCAACACACATTGACACACACCCAACAAACACATGCACCCAACACACTTTGACATGCACCCAACACACAAATGCATACAACACACACATATATCCAACATACACATGAATCCAACATACCCAACACACACATGCATGCAGCACACACATATATCCAACACACACATGCATCCAACACACGTTGACAGTCACCCAACAATCACATGCATCCAACACACATTGACATGCACCCAACACACACATGCATGCAACACACACATATATCCAACACACACATGCATCCAACACACGTTGACACTCACCCAACAAACACATGCATCCAACACACATTGTCATGCACCCAGCACACACATGCATGCAACACACACATATATCCAACACACACATGCATCCAATACACGTTGACACACACCCAACAAACACATGCATCCAACACACATTGACATGCACCCAACACACACATGCATTCAACACACACATATATCCAACTCACACATGCATCCAACATACCCAACACCCACATGCATGCATGCAACACACACATGCATGCAACACACACATATATCCAACACACACATGCATCCAACACACATTGACACTCACCCAACAAACACATGCATCCAACACACATTGACATGCACCCAACACACACATGCATGCAACACTCACATATATCCAACACACACATGCATTCAACATACACAACACACACATGCATGCAATTTACAAATGCATCCATCACACATATGCACCCAACACACTCAACACACACATGCATCCGACACACATTGACACACACCCAACACACAAATGCATACAACACACACATGTATCCAACACACATTGACTGACACCCAACACACAAATGCATCCAACACACCCAACGCACACCTGCCTCCAACACACCCAACACACACATGCATCCAACACACATTGACACACACCCAACAAACACATGCATCCAACATACTTTGACATGCATCCAACACACGAATGCGTACAACACACACATGTTTCCAACACACATTGACACACACTCAACGCACACATGTAACCAACACACATTGACACACACCCAACAAACACATGCATCCAACACACTTTGACATGCACCCAACACACAAATGCAAACACACACATAAATCCAACATACACATGAATCCAACATACCCAACACACACATGCATGCAGCACACACATATATCCAACACACACATGCATCCAACACACGTTGACACTCACCCAACAAACACATGCATCCAACACACATTGACATGCACCCAACACACACATGCATGCAACACACACATATATCCAACACACAAATGCATCCAACACACGTTGACACTCACCCAACAAACACATGCATCCAACACACATTGACATGCACCCAGCACACACATGCATGCAACACACACATATATCCAACACACACATGCATCCAATACACGTTGACACACACCCAACAAACACATGCATCCAACACACATTGACATGCACCCAACACACACATGCATGCAACACACACATATATCCAACTCACACATGCATCCAACAAACCCAACACACACATGCATGCATGCAACACACACATGCATACAACACTCACATATATCCAACACACACATGCATCCAACATACCCAACACACACATGCATGCAACACACGCATGCATCCAACACTCATTAGAACATTGACACATAGACATTTAAATATTGACACATAGACATTTGAACACTGACACACTGACATTTAAACATTGACACATAGACATTTGAACATTGACACAAAGACATTTGAACTTTGACACATAGACATCTGAACATTGACTCATAGATATTTGAACATTGACACATAGACATTTGAACATTGACACACTGACATTTGAACATTGACACACTGACATGTAAACATTGACAAATGGACTTTAGAAAACTGACACATAGATATTTATCATTGACACATGGACATTGGAACATTGACACACAGACATCTTAACGTTGACACAAAGACATTTGAACTTTGACACATAGACAGTAGAACATTGACTCATAGACAGTAGAACATTGACACACAGACAGTAGAACATTGACAAATAGACATTTGAACATTGACACATGGACATTAGAACATTGACACATTGACATTAGAACATTGACACAGACAGAAGAACATTGACAAATAGACATTTGAACATTGACACATGGACATTGGAACATTGACACATTGACATTAGAACATTGACACAGACAGAAGAACATTGACAAATAGCCATTTGAACATTGACACATAGACATTGGAACATTGACACATAAACATTAGAACATTGACACACTGACATGTAAACATTGACATATGGACATTAGAACACTGACACATAGATATTTATCATTGACACATGGACATTGGAACATTGACACACAAACATCTTAACATTGACACAGAGAGAAGAACATTGACACATAGACATTTAATCATTGACACAAAGACATTTGAACTTTGACACATAGACATCTGAACATTGATTCATAGATATTTAAACATTGACACATGGACATTGGAACATTGACACACGGACATTTAAACATTGACACATAGAAATTAGAACATTGACACAAAGACATTTGAACATTAACTCGTAGATATTAAAACATTTACACATAGACATTGGAACATTGACACATAAACATTAGAACACTGACACATAGACATTGGAACATTGACACATAAACATTAGAACACTGACACATAGACATTGGAACATTGACACATAAACATTAGAACACTGACACATAGACATTGGAACATTGACACATAAACATTAGAACACTGACACATAGACATTGGAACATTGACACATAAACATTAGAACACTGACACATAGACATTGGAACATTGACACATAAACATTAGAACACTGACACATAGACATTGGAACATTGACACATAAACATTAGAACACTGACACATAGACATTGGAACATTGACACATAAACATTGGAACACTGACACATAGACATTTGAACATTGACACATAGACATTTGAACATTGACACATAGACATTAGAACATTGACACATAGCCATTTGAACATTGACCCACTGACATTTGAACATTGACACATAGACATTAGAACATTGACACATAGCCATTTGAACATTGACACACTGACATTTGAACATTGACACATTGACATTAGAACACTGACACATAGATATTGGAACATTGACACATATACATTAGAACATTGACACATAGACATTGGAACATTGACACATAGACATTAGAACATTGACACATAGCCATTTGAACATTGACACACTGACATTTGAACATTGACACATTGACATTGGAACACTGACACATAGATATTGGAACATTGACACATATACATTTGAACATTGACACATAGACATTGGAACATTGACATATAGACATTGGAACATTGACACATAGACATTGGAACATTGACACATAGACATTTGATCATTGACACATAGCCATTTGAACATTGACCCACTGACATTTGAACATTGACACATTGACATTAGAACACTGACACATAGATATTGGAACATTGACACATATACATTTGAACACTGACACATAGATATTGGAACATTGACACAGAGACATTTGAACATTGACACATAGACATTGGAACATTGACACAAAGACATTAGAACATTGACACATAGCCATTTGAACATTGACACATAGACATTGGAACATTGACACATAGACATTAGAACATTGACACATAGACATTGGAACATTGACACATAGACATTAGAACATTGACACATAGACATTTGAACATTGACACATTGACATTTGAACATTGGCACACTGACATTTGAACATTGACACATAGACACTGGAACATTGACACATAGCCATTTGAACATTGACACATGGACATTAGAATATTGACACATAGACATTTGAACATTCTCACACTGACATTTGAACATTGACACATAGACACTAGAACATTGACACATAGACATTTAAACATTGACACATTGACATTAGAACACTGACACATAGATATTGGAACATTGACACATAGACATTAGAACATTGACACATAGCCATTTGATCATTGACACATAGCCATTTGAACATTGACCCACTGACATTTGAACATTGACACATTGACATTAGAACACTGACACATAGATATTGGAACATTGACACATATACATTTGAACACTGACACATAGATATTGGAACATTGACACATAGACATTAGAACATTGACACATAGACATTTGATCATTGACACATAGCCATTTGAACATTGACCCACTGACATTTGAACATTGACACATTGACATTAGAACACTGACACATAGCCATTTGAACATTGACACACTGACATTTGAACATTGACACATAGACATTAGAACATTGACACATAGACACTGGAACATTGACACATAGCCATTTGAACATTGACACATGGACATTAGAATATTGACACATAGACATTTGAACATTCTCACACTGACATTTGAACATTGACACATAGACACTAGAACATTGACACATAGACATTTAAACATTGACACATAGCCATTTGAACATTGACCCACTGACGTTTGAACATTGACACATTGACATTAGAACATTGCCACATAGACACTGGAACATTGACACATGGACATTTGAACATTGACACATGGACATTAGAATATTGACACATAGACATTTGAACATTCTCACACTGACATTTGAACATTGACACATAGACATTTCAACATTTACACATAGACATTTAAAAATTGACACATAGCCATTTGAACATTGAGACACTGACATGTAAACATTGACATATGGACATTAGAACACTGACACATGGATATTTATCATTGACACATGGACATTGGAACTTTGACACACAGACATCTTAACATTGACACAGACATTTGAACATTGACACATAGACATTAGAACGTTGATACACAGCAAAGTAACTTTGTGTAACTGCTCAGAGCACAATTTCACACAGTTGAATGTACATTGCCATTGTCACACACCACTGTGGTCTGCACTGTCTGCCTCTTCACACAACCTGGTATACATTGTCACACAAACCAGTTTACATTGTCACACAACCCGGTGTACATTGTCACATTGCCCGGTTTACATTTTAACATAGCCCGGTGTCCTCCCAGTATACATTATTACATCCCAACTTGACCGGCGGTGTACATTCTCACACAATACGTTGAACATTCTCAGTATGAACATCCCAGAGTGAGTGGAAATTGTTGTAATGATAATTGATGTGTGTCCACTGTGTGAATGAACATTGGGTGAACATTGTGTGAGTGAATGTGGAGAGAATGAACAAAATCAGTGTGAACATTGTGGCGATAGGGGCCCAGCGAAGGTATTCATGTCACCTCATGTTTCAGAAGGACCCACAGTGTTAAGTTCCACATGGGCGGGACCTCTCCTCGGGATCATGGGCCCCGGGGGCAGAGGGTCCTGCATTTTGCTGAAAGCTCAGAGTGCTTTGGCTTCTCTGCTGAGCAGGCAATAACAATCGGGGAGGGAGGTGGCATCCACTACCAATGTGTTGATCACCCGCCTGAGGCCTGGGATCTTAGTGAAGATCCCGGGCCTGGGGTGGATGATGGCAGGAATGGGGGTGTCTAGGCTGGGGTCGCAAAGCCGTGGAGCGTCAGCATCAAGCGGGGAGAGGGGCGGGCTCTCTGAGAGCCTCCCCCCTTCCTCTCCTGATCCTGGGTTCCTCAATTGAAAGAGGAACCCCCCGGGAGTCCACAAGTAACCCGGCCCGTATGCGTTTGCTTGGTGTGCTCCTTTGCCTCGTGATCCTCTGACCTGCTTGCTGCTGGGTTGGTGCCAGCAGAGAGGATGAGAATGAGGTCAATAAGTGGACAGATGTTGTCCATTTATAAGCCTCATTGTTGTCGTGGTGGGAAAGCCAATCCCGCGGGGCATTCTCTCCATGAAATCTAATTTGGGTGGGGGAGGGGAGGTCGTAGGGCCCCACCCTTTCAACTCAAATAAATGCACTCGAGGACCCTGGCGGGATGACAACGGACACAGCATCAACCAAGGAAAACAGGAAGAGCGGCGGGCTCAGGTTCACGGGGAAGAGGCCGTGTTAGGATTAGAGTTAGGATTAGGCACTCAGCTCGGGGAGGCCATTAAATTCCACCCATAGTTGAGCGAGTGTGTGTGTGTGAGCAGTGTGAGTGTGGACAGTGTGAGTGTGAATATTGTTGGTGACACATCAAGCCAGCCACATCCGCTTAAAATTTCACTATTATTCCACGTGTTATTCATTTAATTGAGCGTGAACAGTATGCGTGTGAACAGTGTGTATGCAAAAAATGTGAGTGTGAACAGTGTGTGAGTGTGAACAGTGTGTGAGTGTGGACAGTATGCGTGTTGTGAATGTGAACTTTGTGAGTGTTAATATTTCAGTGTGAACATTGTGTGAGTGTGAACAGTGTGTGAGTGTGGACAGTATGCGTGTTGTGAATGTGAACTTTGTGAGTGTTAATATTTCAGTGTGAACAGTGTGTGAGTGTGGACAGTGTGTGAGTGTGGACAGTATGCGTGTTGTGAATGTGAACTTTGTGAGTGTTAATATTTCAGTGTGAACATTGTGTGAGTGTGAACAGTGTGTGAGTGTGGACAGTGTGTGAGTGTGGACAGTGTGTGAGTGTGAACAGTGTGTGAGTGTGGACAGTGTGTGAGTGTGGACAGTGTGTGAGTGTGAACAGTGTGTGAGTGTGATCAGTGTGTGAGTGTGGACAGTGTGCGTGTTACAAACAAAGAACAAAGAACAGTACAGCACAGGAAACAGGCCCTTCGGCCCTCCAAGCCTGTGCCGCTCCTTGGTCCAACTAGACCAATCGTTTGTATCCCTCCATTCCCAGGCTGCTCATGTGACTATCCAGGTAAGTCTTAAACGATGTCAGCGTGCCTGCCTCCACCACCCTACTTGGCAGCGCATTCCAGGCCCCCACCACCCTCTGTGTAAAAAACGTCCCTCTGATGTCTGAGTTATACTTCGCCCCTCTCAGCTTGAGCCCGTGACCCCTCGTGATCGTCACCTCCGACCTGGGAAAAAGCTTCCCACTGTTCACCCTATCTATACCCTTCATAATCTTGCACACCTCTATTAGATCTCCCCTCATTCTCCGTCTTTCCAAGGAGAACAACCCCAGTCTACCCAATCTCTCCTCATAGCTAAGACCCTCCATACCAGGCAACATCCTGGTAAACCTTCTCTGCACTCTCTCCAATGCCTCCACGTCCTTCTGGTAGTGCGGCGACCAGAACTGGACGCAGTACTCCAAATGTGGCCTAACCAGCGTTCTATACAGCTGCATCATCAGACTCCAGCTTTTATACTCTATACCCTGTCCTATGAACTTTGTGAGTGTTAATATTTCACTCTGAACATTGTTCGAACAATTCAGCTCAAAATAAATCACCATTTTCTTGCCATATTTTTCTCAAGTAATTTCAAATTAGCTTTTGCATCCTCATCTCGATCAGGGGCGTAGCCAGGTTCTAAAGTTAGGGGGAGCGAGCACCTAAAAAAGGCGCCACGGCCCACGACGCATCCATTGGTTTCATCCAGATCGAATTGTTTGATGCAATGACGCAGGGCTGGGAGTGATGGTTTTATGAGCAGATCTCCCACTCACCTGACAAAGGAGCAGAGCTCCGAAAGCTAGTGGCGTTTGCTCCCAAATAAACCTGTTGGACTTTAACCTGGTGTTGTTAGACTCCTTACTGTGTTTACCCCAGTCCAACGCCGGCATCTCCACATCATGGCTACGGGAGTCGAACAGCTCCGCATTGCGATTGGTGACTGTGTTACAGCAGCACACGGCAATTGGCTGCAGCAGATGTCAATCACATTGTGGGTGGGTGTTGCGCTGAGCACATCGCTCTACGATTGGTCTGAATTGCCACCGTCATTGTCATTGTTCTCGCTCATTTCAGACGGATGGAGCTTACGGATTGGATAAAGAAGCTGTCACTCAGTCAATGCAGAGCGGCAATTGGATGACAGATGTCTCAATTGCTGATTAGTTTAATGAACTGTCGGTCACAGGACGCGGCTCTGATTGGACAATAGGCCGGTAAAGAGGGCAGGGATTCCCATGGGTCCATCAGACACCGGGCGGAGCAGCAGCAAATGTCCGGCCAGTGGCTTCAGTCCCCACGTCCGGGTCCTGAGGCAGCGGCAGAGTTCCGGATGGAGAAAGGTTTTGGCAGCGGGAATCCCGTCCCACCCGGCTGTCAATCCGCAGCTCAGTGTTTCCAATGGTGGCTTCCTGTGTAAAAATGTCACTCCCAACAGTGCCGGCGCTGCAAATGTTGAAAAGGCGCCACTTTTGAAGAATGTGCTCAGGGGGAGCGGTCGCTCTCCCTGCTCCCCCTCTCGCTACGCCACTGATCTCAATCCACCCTCCATCAGGCAGGAAATTGCACATCCAAACCACTTTGTTACCTTTTGTTCCAATGCCAATTGCCTTGACACTTTAGAGACAGATTATCTTTATTTGTTTAACCTGTTAAAAATGCCTTTGTTGAATTGCTTTATCTCCAATGTTCTAGCTGAGACAAAAGAGAATTTGGTCCAGGTTTGTATCCTTCAACACAAGACACTGCACCCAATTTCAATCCCACTGTTACATATCAAATAACAGCCTGCACATATTTAAGTGCTCCACAACATTGGGCAACCCCATCCTTACAACATCGTGCTGGCAGAGCAGTGGCAGTAAGCCTCCCTCCGTTGGCATCCCAGCCACGTGTCACATGGGGACCCCCCAAGCGCTGTCATCGCGCCTGTTCGCCTGACTTGCATTTGGCGCTGCTGGAGCTCTTGTGCGCTGGTGAGATCTAGGGTCGACGCCATCCCAGGCATGGTTGGCACTGAGCGTTCCTGCCCTTAGGGTGCCCACCCAGCAAGCCTAACGGTAGGGTTCTACCTGTGGGCTACAGAGGCAACTGGGTTCAGGCATTTTCGAGCAGAGAGCGGCTGGCCAGCAGTCAAACAGGGCCCCCCTCTGTCATACCCCAGTTGCCTTATTTTCATTGCAGGAACACCAGGCACAAGGTTTCTCCCAACGGTGCCTGGTGTTGCTGTGATGAAAATGTAGAGGGATGGCGAGGATGGGGAAGTGCCACGTGGAGGCGGTGACACCGCCCCATCTTTGTCTTGTGGGGGGAGGGATGAGGGTAGATGGTCATGCTTGGAATGTTTCCTGACCCTTGGTAGCGGGTAGAGGAGGAGCAAAAAGCCTGGGAGCCGGCTTCTTGCACCCCTTGCCCCGCAGTGCAAGCGTCATGCCAGGTGGACGAAGAAAAGGGGGAAGGAAGGCGTCGGCATGGCTGGGCCTTTATGTCAGTGTTGTTTAAAGAGAGAAAAGGGGCCAAGGTGTGACAGAGGGGGACCTTTTCCGATCACTTGTTCGCCACTCCCTGGCCGGGAGTGCCCGAACCCTGCTAGCTCCGTACCCACGGGTGGGATCCTGGCGTGGGCTTGGTCTGTGGGGCACCTTAGGGTGGTTGCTTGCCGTGCCTGGTATTGGCCTCGGTGGCATTGCGTCCACCGGCAGCCAACAGCTGCACTGGCTCCGAGCGGGTGGCAGGCGCGGTGGCAGCGCAGGGGGAGTCTCTACATGACTACATGGACCAGGCTGCCCTCAGAGGGAGGCCCACCCCCACTGTCCATCTCAGCACGGTGAGGGAAGAATGTGGCTGCCGTCAGGCGTCAGCAACACGTGCGTCACTCGATAATCTGCTGCCGGCTAGTGCAGGCGCAGAGCGGGATAGGTTTACATCCAAGTTAAATTGATTGCTTGCTGTAAGGCATCTTGCGTTTGTAATTCCGGGTTCGATTGAGTGTAATTAATTGTACAGTTAGTAAAGCACATCTTTTTGATTTGTTTCAGGAGACCAGCGTGTTCCAACCAACCCGATAGGACCTGAACTAGGAGACCCCCTCAAACCAATGCAGTACATCACATATGTATTTAATTGTTGCGTTGCCTTTTCTTTTATTCTTCACCTTGGCCCTGGATGCCTGAAGACGAAGTCGAAAAGAAAAATTAAATCTCTAATCGTATTCATAATATAATTATTAATCTATCCACACCACATTCATATCCCATATTTATTTAAATAGAGATTTCTGAGGCACAGGTTGCTAAATTAAGAAAGAGAGGGTCTAGAATTTCTGAATATTGTGCCAGGGATTAATTAGGTGCCATATTTTAAAACTACGTCAGGTGTAAAGTAAATCAGAGCAGAGTAAATTCTCGCATATGTTGGGTTTATTTCTTAGAGAGTGGTTAGTGTTTGGAAATCTACACCCCAGAGAGATAAGACATTGAATATGTTGAAGGATAAATTTAGATAGAATTTTGTTTCCCAAGGGGTGTCGATTAAGGGTTCTCGGGGGAGAGCAGAGCAGGAATATAGTTAGTTATTAGTTAAAGTGAGACCCATCTTAATTCATAATGTTTCAAAAGGGTCTACTCCTGCTCCTATTAATGTTAAACATAGCACGCAGGATTAGAAGCATAGGGGTTAACATTATCAAATAAAGTCGTCAGTAATTTGTCTCTTTAGATTGCAGATCCTCTTGTTAACATGGTGTTGCTTCACACACATGTTGGGTTTTAATTCCTTGGGGCGAAGGTTGGGATGGGGGTTAACTCGAGATCGCTTGTAATGTACCATGGGGCAGCCATGGTCTCCTGGAGCTTTGCTTGATTGCCCTTCGGGGGGTCGGGGAGGAATTTCCCGGAGTTTTTCCTGCAATTGAGCCTCTCAGGTTTTTTGCTCCGGTTTTTTGCCTCCCCCAGGTGCCAGCATTACTTAACGGGGGTGGGGTTGTGGGTGGGGGGGGTCCCACCAATCAGGTCAATCTGGTTCCAAACTACTTTTTTATTTGACGTTTCTGCATTGAGCCGTTTTTGGGAATGAGCAAACGCCCATTCTTCAGATCCAGTTCTTGCTGCAACTTTAGAACGTCAAGTACAAAAGTCACTCAGTAATAATAATATGTGCACTAAAATAAATTAAACTGAAATAAA
Source organism: Mustelus asterias (assembly GCF_964213995.1). Taxonomy (NCBI): domain Eukaryota; kingdom Metazoa; phylum Chordata; class Chondrichthyes; order Carcharhiniformes; family Triakidae; genus Mustelus; species Mustelus asterias. Next base: position 15,408,389 of record NC_135818.1, on the reverse strand, counting down.
AGATAACTACATTTTAAATCACATCTCTGTTGTTTGTGTCTTTATTTCTTCAATGTTGGTGTTACATATTGCTGGGTGGCTCCGGTAGTTTCTCCACTTAAGTGGCACGGGTACAAACAACCACTTCCCCTTTGACATGCTGCTTCTTTTCTGCAGTATCCCTTTAAGGGATCTTATTGAATGGCGGAACAGGCTCCAGGGGCCGAGTGGTCTTACTCCTGCTCCTCATTCGGTTAATTTGTCCCGTGGTTTTATTTGATTTTGTTTAGTTCACTGTTCGTCTCTTTTGTCTGAAACACGAGTGGCAAAATGTTGAGTTCTGAGGCAGCCTCAGCTTCTCCGACAAGTAAACACCACCCCGTGCCCCCCTTCCCCCGGCACCCACCCAACCCGGACCAGCTCAGTCCGGTCCAGCTCTGATCAAAAGAGATCAGGTCAGGAGACTATCTGAGGGTTTTACCCGCGAGAGATGTAGAAAACAGGAGAAAATTGGAGTTGATTTTCCCCAGACAACTTCACACATTAAAGAGCCTCTGAGGTTACCACATTTGGTCTCAAGCTACAAGCTGGTTTAGCTCTTGTTTTAGTGTAAGGCACACAGACAGGCACACACACAGGCACACACGCACACACCTTGATAAAGAAGTTGAAATATCCAGGAAACTACAAGGATCATTTAAATGGCTCACAGACAATGGGAATTGCCTGCTTGCCCTCATTAAAGAGGCTGAGTTTCATTTTGATAGGTAAACGCCTCATTTAATAAACTCTCCGAGGAGCCCGGCTGAAGCAGGAGTTGAGCCACTTCCAGCACGAATGGACCACACATGGAGCAAAGTGAATGAAGTGCAGACATAGATTCAACTTGGAGAGTTATACGATATCGTCGCAAGGCTGTCAGAACCGGGAACTGAACGTACCAGGTTTAAAGGTCTAAAGGGGAACAGAGGCAAGTTTTATTTTTAAGCACATCTTCACACAAACTTTTCCCAGAGTGGCGCGCTGTTGTAAGGGTTCCCAAGTGGATTTGTGGTGGCACGGTGGCACAGTGATTCGCACTGCTGCCTCACAGCACCAGGGACCTGGGTTTGATTCCCGGCTTGGGTCACTGTCTGTGTGGAGACATGTTCTCTCCATGTCTGTATGGGTCTCCTCTGGCTGCTCTGGTTTCCTCCCACAGTCTGAAAGACGTGCTGGTTAGGTGCATTGGCCGTGCTAAATTCTCCCTCAGTGTACCCGAACAGGCGCCGGAGTGTGGCGGCTGGGGGATTTTCACAGTAACTTCATTGCAGTGTTAATGTAAGGCTACTTGTGACACAAATAAATCAACTTTGGAACTTTACCTTTTGAAATGGGTTGAAGGCACCATCAATATCCAATTCAGTCTGGGGTTCCGTCAGTGTAAAGTGGGTACTTCTGATCTCGGTCTTTGTGAGCTTACTTGTGACACTAATAAATTTTAAACTTTACCAGCCTGTTGATCGCGTTATGATCCTTCCGTGACCAACAAGTCCTGGAGTTGGACTTAAACCTGGAGCTTCTGGTCCTGAGGTCGAGGCAAGGACCACTGTGCCACAAGATCCCCAGCACAGTGGTGGGGTTGCATTAATGATGAAATGAGTTCCACAAAGAAAAGTAACGGGGGATAAGAAAGATATTGGAAACCTTCTGGATAAAATGAAATGGAAAAGGATTTAAAACCAGTGGTAATTAAGCACCCAGGAGAACACACATGAGTTGGCAGAATGTTGCCTTGCCGAGACTAAACAGGCAGATTAAATTGTGGTTTCAAAGAGAGATTTCCACACAAATTCGGATCAGTACATGACACTGTGTTCAAAAGATAGCCCATTTCTTGAGCGTGTTGACAAAATCAATCACACAATTGTTATGGTGCAGGAAGAGGCCATTCGGCCCATTTTGGCTGCACTGGCTTTCCAAATCAGTATTATGACTATTGTCCTTCTCCAGCCTTTCCTCAACCCTTGTACACTGTTTCAGGACAATATTCTGCAAAGACATGCCCCAGAACAAACAACTGGGGAGAAAGCCATATTAATTAGACTGAACAATCAAATAACAAATCGGATTTAGTGAAACAGCATAATGGTGCATCAGCATTTAATAAATGCTGCCTATCAAAAAGAGAGAAATGTGAAACAGCTGCTAAAACTCGGGATTTAGTTAAGGCTGTCTTCAATATAATAAGATTTCAATTTAAACTGGGCAATGGGTAAAAAGACAGAACATCAGAAGGAGGTGTACAAAAAATAATCAGATGTGATTCAACACCAATTTATACCCCAAGTGGCAAGCTTTCCACTTGCCAAAAGGAAAGCACCGATAGATAACTACCAAAGAGGTGAAGGACAACAAAACAGATTAAATGCAAAAGAAATTAGAGTTATTTGTATTTTACTCATGAGGGTCATAGAAACACAGAAACTGGAAGCAGGAGTAGGCCATTCTGCCCTATGAGCCTGCTCCACCATTCTTTATGATCATGGCTGATCATCAAATTCAATATCCCGATCACCCCTTTCCCACATATCCCTTGATCCCTTTCGCCCCAAGAGCTCTAAATTCTTTCTGAAATGACACAATGTTTTGGCCTCAACTACTGTCTGTGATAATGAATTCCACACATTCACCACTCTCTGGTCAAAGACCTTTCTCCTGACCTCAGTCCTAAAAGGTTTGTTTACCCCTTATCCTCAAACTATGACCCCTAGTTCTGGACTCCCCCACCATCGGGAACATTCTTTCTGAATCTACCCTGTCTAATCTTGTTAGAATTTTATAAGCTTCTGTGAGATCTCTGGTAAGCTTAGCTCCTCTCAATAGCACATGACTCCGTCTCCTGTCAATCAACCCAATGAAAACCTGACTCTGAAACCCAGGGGAAAGTCAAAAATAAACAAAAATACATTAACTCAGATTAGAACACCCTATTATCTCAGATCAATCATGAGCCTTGCATTCTCAGCATGTGAGCTGCCTGCTGTGGACAAAGGGACACCATGTAAACAGAGCTGAATTTTAAACATACCCCTCACAAGAAAAATGATATAAATATATTTCTTAAAGGTACTGTCTCGACACTTACTTCGAAAGTTTAGTGAATATAATTGTATCCAATTTAATCTCTCCTCATATGACAGTCCTGCCATGCCAGGAATCACCCTGGTAAATCTTCACTGTACTCCCTCTATAGTAAGGACATCAATTCTCAGATAAGGACACCAACACTGCACACAGTACTCCAGGTGTGGCCTCACCAACGCTGTGATATTTTTGGCGTTCACTTCTTCACTGAACTTGTGGCCTCGATTGGAAAATAGTCACATATTTAAATTAAAGTAAAATACTGCGGAAGCTGGAAATCTGAAAGAAAAATGGAAATGCGGGAAAATGAAAAACTGCTTGCTCTGTAGAAGAGTCCTGGAAACTCAAAATTTTAACTCTGTTTCTTCTCTCCACAGATGTTGCCAGATCTGCTGAATTTTTCCAGCATTTTGCCAGTTTGTCCAATCTCTCTTCATAAGACAGTTGCACATGCCATCCCCGGAACAAGTCTGCTGAACCTTTGCTGCGCTCCCTGTACTGCAATGATATCCTTCCTGAGGTAAGGGGACCAAAACTGCACACAGTGCTCCAGATGTGGTTTAACCAAGGCGCTATATATTGAAACAATACTTCACTACTCCTGTACTCAAACCCTGTTCAAATCACATTCCATGAACTTTCCGAATAGCTTGCTGCACCTGCACATTAGTTAGCCTTCAGTGATTTATGGATAAGGACATCCCGGTCCCTTTGTACAGCTGCACTCCCTAATTTCTTACCATTTAGTAAATGCATTGCACATCTGTCCTTTCAACCAAACTGGATTACGTCACATTTCTCCACATTATATTCCATCTGCCATGTTCTTTCCCACTCACTAAGTCTGTCCAAACTGTCCTGGAGCCACTTTACATCTTCCTCACAACACACATTCCGACCAGCTTTGTATCATCCACACACTCGGAAACATTACATTTGGTCCCCACTGCCAGACCATTGATATGTATTGTGAACCGCTGGGATCCAAGAACTGATCCTTGTGGTACATCACTAGCCACAGCCTGACAACATGTGAATGCCCTGTTTATTCCTATTCTCTGCTGCCTCTTAGCCAATCCTTAATCCATTTCAGTATATTGCCTCCTATCCCATGTGCTTTTATTTTGCGAATCAATCTCCTGTGAGGGACTTTATCAAAAGCAAAATATATTACGTTCATTGACTCTCCAATAGCAATTTTGCGAGTGACATCCTCAAAAAAATGCAACAAGTTTGTCAAACATGATTTCCCATTTGTAAATCCATGCTGCCTGTGCCCAATTAGATCATGATTATATCCCTATCACATCCTTTGTAATTGATTCCAGCATTTTCCCGGCTACTGATGTGAGACTAACAGGTCTGTAATTCCCTGTTTTCTCTCTGCCTCCCATCTTAAATAATGGGGTGACATTTACTCCCTTCCAATCTCCGGGAATCATTCCAAAGTCTATAGAACTTTGGAAGATGATCACAAATGCATCCTCTATCTCTATAGCAACCTCTTCCAATTCTCTGGGATGCAAAATATCAGGTCCCGGGAATTATCAACTTTCAGTTCCATTAATTTCTCCAGGACAACCTTCTCATTTGTACTCATTTCTTTCAACTCCTCATTCTTCACAATCGATTAGATCTCTATGTCTGGGGGATTTCCTGGATCTTCCTCAGTGAAAACAGATACAAAGTAATCATTTAGCTTCTCCATTATTTCTCCATTCTTCATTATAAATTCTCCTGTCTCTGCCTGTAATGGACCCACATTTGTCTCAGCCAATCACTTCCTACTGACATACCGAGAGAAGCTTCTCCAGTCATGTTTACGTTCTCCGCGAGATTGTATTCATATTGTGTTCTCCCTTTCTTTATCAATGTCTTGGCCTTCCTTTGATGTATTCTATGGCACGGTGGCACAGTGGTTAGCACTGCGGCCTCACAGCACCAGGGACCCAGGTTCGATTCCCGACTTGGGTCACTGTCTATGTGGAGTTGGTACATTTGCCCCGTGTCTCCGTGGGTTTCCTCCGGGTGCTCCGGTTTCCTCCTTCAGTCCAAAGATGTGCAGGTTAGGTGGATTGGCCGTGCTAAATTGCCCCTTGGTGTCAGGGGGACTATCTAGGGTCAATGCATGTGTTGTGTGGATAGGGCCTGGGTGGGATTGTGGTCGATGCAGACACAATGGGCCAAATGGCCTCCTTCTGCTGTGTAGGATTCTACGATGGTATGATTCTAAAAAACCTCCCAATTCTCAGGTTTACATCTATCTCTGGCAACTTTATAAACCTATCCTTTTAACCTTCTTCAATCCTTACCTTCCTTATCAGCCACAGTTGACTGGAATTTTTGTTGTTTTTGCACCTTGAAGGTGCTGTGTAATAATTCTTTGAAGAAGTTAGCCAATCCTTAATCCATTTCAGTATATTGCTTCCTATCCCATGTGCTTTTATGTTGCTAATCAATCTCCTGTGAGGGACTTGATCAAAAGCGAAATATATTACGTTCATTGACTCTTTTTTATCAATTTTGTGAGTAACATCCTCAAACAAATGCAACAAGTTTGTCAAATATGATTTCCCATTTGTAAATCCATGCTGACTCTGCCCAATTAGATCATGATTATATACTCATCACATCCTTTCTAATTGATTCCAGCATTTTGCCGGCTGCAGATGTGAGGCTAACAGGTCTGTAATTCCCTGGTTTCTCTTCCCTCCCTTCTTGAGTAGTGGAGTGACATTTCATATCGAAACGTAGAAATTGGAAGCAGGAGGAGGCCGTTCGGCCCTTCGACTCTGCTCCGCCCTTTATTTTGATCATGGCTGATCATTAAATTCGATATCCTGATTCCCCCTGTTGTACCCCTGCAAAAATACCGCTGAGACGAGTCTGAGTCAAAATACAGTAAGGCTTTATTCTCACAAGCTTGCGGGAGAACCTGACCCCTGAAAGCTGAAGCCAAAGTTCTCCACCCCTTTCCTCCCTTGATCCCTTTAGCACCAACAGCTCTATCTAATTTCTTGTTGAAATCACACAATGTTTTGGCCTCAACTACTTTCGGTGGTATTGAATTCCGCCCATTCACCAGTCTCTGGGTGAAGAAATTTCTCCTCACCTCAGTTCTAAAATCCTCATACTATGACCCCGAGTTCTTTATAAACCTTTATAAAACTTTCCTTTTCATCTCATACAATTGTTACCTTCCTTTAGTATTTAGCACGACAGCCTCACAGCGCCAGGGACCCGGGTTCGATTCCCGGCTTGGGTCACTGTCTGTGCTGAGACTGCATATTCTCCCTGTGTCTGCTGTGTGGGTTTCCTCTGAGTGCTCCAGTTTCCTCCCACAGTCTGAAAGATGTGCTGGTTAGGGTCGTTAGCCAAACTAAATTCTCCCTCAGTCTACCCGAACAGGCGCCGGAGTATGGCGACTCGGGGATTTTCACAGTAACTCCATTACGCTGTTAGCATAAACCTTCGTTGTGACTAATAAATAAACTTTACTTTACTTTGTCAGCCATGGTTGTCTGGCTTTTTTGGGGTTTTGCACCTTGAAGCACTGTATCAGTGCTGTAAGCTATGTCACTGTTCTTTGAAGACTATCCATTGCCAATGCACATTGTCCCAGAAATTCACTCCAAAGTTCAGCTGAAAACGCTCAGTGCTGTGTTATTGTAACTGATTGGATTCTTTATCTAGATGTCACCCAGGGACAGGGAGTGCTTGTTCATGGGCATTACTCTTGCCCTGCATGAGGTGTGAGGCCAGGCACAGCAACTCCATATAGACAGGAGAAACAGAAGAGAAAGGAGGACTTTTACCCAGAGGCCCAATCCACCCAGGGTGACGAGAAAACACTGCTCCCACATTCATAGGAACATAGGAGCAGGAACAGGCCATCGAGCCTGCTCCAACATTTAATACGATCATGACTGATCACCCACTTCAATGACCTGTTCCCCACACCATCCCCGTAACTCGTTATTGCATTGGCATTTAGAAATCTATCATTCCAAATTTAAACACACTCAATAACTGAGCTTCCAAAGCCCTCAGAGGTAGCAAATTCTAAAGATTCATGAACCTCTGAGTAAGTGGGCCAGTGGCACAATGGATAACGCGTCTTACTATGGATCAGAAGATTCTAGGTTTAACTCCTGGCTGACTCAAATTTCTATATTGACTGGGACTCACTTAGTGCTCGGGGCGTGATGGGGCAGAGTTGGGAAGGAGCATCCAGGAGGGCTTTTTGAAATAGTATGTAGACAGTCCAACTGGGGAAGCGGCAATATTAGACCTGGTACTGGGGAATGAGCCTGGCCAGGTGGTGGACGTTTCAGTCGGGGAGCAGTTCGGGAACAAGAACCACAATTCAGTCAGCTTTAAGGTACTGATGGATAAAGATAAGTGTAATCCTCAAGTGAAGGTGCTAAATTGGGGGAAGGCTAATTACAACAATATTAGGCAGGAATTGAAGAATGTAGATTGGGGGCAGATGTTTGAGGGCAAATTAATATCTGGCATTGTGGAGGCTTTCAAGTGGAAGTTGATAGGGATTCAGGACTGGCACATTCCTGTAAGGATAAAGGATAAGTATGGCAAGATTTGGGAACCTTGGATAACAAGAGATATTGTGAGACGAGTCCGAGAGAAAAAGGAAGCATTTGTCAAAGCTAGGAGGCTGGGAACACATGAAGCAAGTGTGGAATACAAGGAAAGTAGAAAAAAACTTAAGCAAGGAGTAAGAAGGCCTAAAAGGGGTCAAGAAAAACCATTGGCCAGCAGGATTAAGGAAAATCCCAAGCCTTTTTATACATATGTAAAGAGCAAGAGGGTAGCCAGGGAGAGGGCTGGCCCACTCAAGGGCAGGGGAGGGAATCTATGCGTGGAGCCAGAGGAAATGGGTGAGGTATTAAATGAGTACTTTGCATCAGTATTCACCAAAGAGAAGGACTTGGTGGGATGATGAGTCTGGGAGAGGGTGTGTAGATAGTTTGAGTCATGTTGAGATCAAAAAGGAGGAGGTATTGGAGTTCTTGAGAAACATTAAGGCAAACAAGTCCCCAGGGCCTGTTGGGATATACCCGAGAATACTGAGAGAGGCGAGGGAGGAAATTGTTGAGGCCATGAGAGAAATCTTTGTATCCTCACTGGCTACAGGGTAGGTCCCGGAGGATTGGAGAATAGCCAATGTTGTTTGTTTAAGAATGTAAGCAAGAATAATCCAGTTAATTACAGGCCGGTGAGCCTTACAGCAGTGGTAGGGAAATTATTGGTGCGGATTCTTCGAGACAGGATTTATTCCCACTTGGAAATAAGTGGACCTATTAGCGAGAGGCAATATGGTTTTGTGGAGGGGAGGTCATGTTTCACTAACTTGATCGAGTTTTTCGAGGAAGTGACGAAGATGATTGATGAGGGTAGAGCAGTGGATGTTGTCTCCATGGACTTCAGTAAGGCCTTTGACAAGGTCCCTCATGGCAGACTAGTGCAGAAGGTGAAGTCGCATGGGGTCAGAGGTGAGCTGGCAAGGTGGATACAGAACTGGCTCGGTCATAGAAGTCATGATGTGGAGATGCCAGTGTTGGACTGGGATGAACACAGTAAGAAGCCTCACAACACCAGGTTAAAGTCCAACAGGTTTATTTGGCAGCAAAAGCCACTAGCTTTCGGAACAGGCTATCCCTTCGTCAGCTGGGTGGGAGTTCTGATCACAAACAGGACAAAAAGACACAAACTCAATTTACATGAATAATGGTTGGAATGTGAGTCTTTACAGCGAATCAAGTCTTAAAGGCAGAGACAATGTGAGTGGAGGGAGCATTAAGCACAGGTTAAAGAGATGTGTATTGTCTCCAGACAGGACAGCTAGTGAGATTTTGCACATCCAGGCAGGTTGTGCGGGTTACAGATTGTGTGACATGAACCCAATATCCTAGTTGAGGCCGTCCACATGTGTGCGCAACCTGGCTATCAGTCTCTGCTGAGCGACTCTGCACTGTCGTGTGTCATGAAGGCCGCCTTGGAGAACGCTTACCCCGAGATCAGAGGCTGAATGCCCGTGACCACTGAAGAGCTCTCCAACAGGAAAAGAACAGTCTTGCCTGGTGATTGTCGAGCGGTGTTCATTCATTCGTTGTCGTAGCGTCTGCATGGTTTCCCCAATGTACCATGCTTCAGGACATCCTTTCCTGCAGCGTAACAGGTAGACAACGTTGGCCGAGTTGCAAGAATATGAAGCGTGTACCTGGTGGATGGTGTTCTCGTGTGAGATGATTTCATCCGTGTCGATGATCCGGCACGTCTTGCAGAGGTTGCTGTGGCAGGGTTGTGTGGTGTCGTGGTCACTGTTCTCCTGAAGGCTGGGTAGTTTGCTGCGGACAATGGTCTGTTTGAGGTTGTGCGGTTGTTTGAAGGCAAGAAGTGGGGGTGTGGTGATGGCCTTGGCGAGATGTTCATGTTCAGGAGAACAGTGAACACGGGGTCAGAGGTGAGCTGGCAAGGTGGATACAGAACTGGCTCGGTCATAGAAGACAGAGAGTAGCAGTGGAAGGGTGCGTTTCTGAATGGAGGCTGTGACAAGTGACGTCCCGCAGGGATCAGTGCTGGGATCTTTGCTGTTGGTAATATATAGAAATGATTTGGAGGAAAATGTAACTGGTTCAATTAGTAAGTTTGCAAATGACACAAAGGTTGGTGGATTTGCGGAGAGCGGTGAGGACCATCAGAGGATACAGCAGGATATAGATCGGTTGGAGTCTTGGGCGGAGAAATGGCAGATGGAGTTTAATCCGGACAAATATGAGGTAATGCATTTTGAAAGGTCTAATACAGATAGGAAATATACAGTAAATGGCAGAACCCTTCCGAGTATTGATAGGCAGAGGGATCTGGGTGTACAGGTACACAGGTCACTGAAAGTGGCAATGCAGGTGGAGAAGGTAGTCAAGAAGGCATACGGCATGCTTGCCTTCATCGGCTGAGGCATTGAGTTTAAAAATTGGCAAGTCATGTTGCAACTTTATAGAACCTTAGTTCGGCCACACTTGGAATATAGTGTTCAATTCTGGTCGCCACACTACCAGAAGGATGTGGAGGCTTTGGAGAGGGTACAGAAAAGATTTACCAGGATGTTGCCTGGTATGGAGGGCATTTGTTATGAGGAGAGGTTGGAGAAACTTCTCACTGGAACAACGGAGGTTGAGGGGTGACCAGATAGAAGTCTACAAGATTATGAGGAGCATGGACAGAGTGGATAGTCAGAAGCTTTTTCCCAGTGTGGAAGAGTCAATTACTCGGTGGCATTGGTTTATGGTATGTGGGGCAAGGCTTAAAGGAGATGTATGAGGCACGTTTTTTACACAGAGGGTGGTAGGTGCCTGGAAATCACTGCCGGGGGAGGATAGTGGAAGCAGATACGATAGTGACTTTTAAGTGGCATCTTGAGATATACAAGAATAGGATGGGAATAGAGGGATTTGGTCCCTGGAAGTAGAGGGGCTTTAGTTCAGTCGGGCAGCATGGTGCAGGCCTGGAGTGCTGAAGAGTTTGTTCTTGTGCTGTAATTTTCTTTGTTCTTTGTTCTTGGTTCGAAAAGAAATCTCCTCATCTCTGTCCTAAGTGGCTTCCTACTTATTTTAAAATTAGGCCCCCCGAGTTGGAAAGTCTCCAAACTGGGGAAACGTCTCACCTGCATCTAGCCCATCTATTCATTCAAGTATTTTATTGGTTGCAATGACATCACTTCTCATTCTCCGAAACTCAAGAGAATACAGATCCAGTTTCCTTAATCGCCCATCATAAGACAGGCCCGCCCTCCACGGAACAAGTCTGATGACCCTTTGCTGTATTCCCTTTGTGGCAATAATGTCCTTCCGAAGGTAAGGAGACCAAAACTGCACACAGTACACTAGGTGCGGTCTAACCAGGTTTCCGTACAATTGAAACATTTCACTAACCCTGTACTCAAATTCAGTTGTGATAAAGGGTAACATTCCATTTATTTCCCGAATAGCTTGCTGCACCTGCATGTTAGCCTTCAGTCGCTTATGGACAAGGTCAGGTCGTCTTGTACAGCTACACTTTCCAATTTCTTACCTTTAGTAAATACTCTGCACATCTGTTCCTTCTACCAAAATGTATTATCTCACATTTCTCCACATTATATTCCATCAGCCATGTTCTTGCCCACTCATTAAGTCTGTCCAAATCATCCTGCAGTCGCTTTACATCTTCCTCACAGCACACATTCCCGCCAGCTTTGTATCATCCATACACTCAGAAATATTACATTTGGTCCCCACAACCGGATCATTGATATACATTGTGAACAGCTGAGGCCCATGTACTGATCCTTGTGGTACATCACTAGCCACAGCCTAGCAACGCAAGATGTCCCCTTTATTCCTCTTCTCTGCTGCCTGTTAGCAAATCCTTAATCCATTTCAGTATATTGCCTCCTATCCCATGTGCTTTTATGTTGCTAATCATTCTCCTGTGGGAGATTTTATCCAAAACCAAATATATTACTTCCATCGACTCTCCTTTATCAAATCTGATAGTAACATCCTCAAAAACATCCCACAAATTCATCAAAAATGATTTCCCAATTATAAATACATGTTGACGATCCCCAATTGGATCACAATTACACATTTATCACATTCTTTATATTGGCTTCCAGCATTTTCCCTGTTACTGACATAAGGCTAACAGGTCTGTAGTTCCCTGTTTTCTCTCTCCCTCTCTCCTTAAATAGTGGGGTGACATTTCCCCCTTCCAATCTCCAGGAATCATTCCACTATCTGTAGAATTTTGGAAGATGATCACAAATGCACCCACTATCTCGATAGCAACCTCTTTCAATTCTCTGGGATGCATAATATCAGGTCCCAGGGAATTATCAACTTTCAGTCTCATTAATTTCTCCAAGACAACCTTCTTACTTCAACAAACTTCCTTCAACTCCTCATTCTCCAAAATCCTTTGGATGTCTAAATCTGGGAGATTTCCTGGATCTTCCTCAGTGAAAACAGATACAAAGGAATCATTTAGTTTCTCTGCCATTTCTTTATTCCCCATTATGAATTCTCCTGGTTCTGCCAGTAATGGACCCAAAAACAGCAAATGCTGGAAGATCTCAGCAGGTCTGACTGCGTCTGTGGAGAGAGAATAGAGTCAATGTTTTGAAATGTTGGCTCCATTCTCTCTCCACAGTCGCTGCCAGACCTGCTGAGATTTTCCAGCATTTTCTATTTTTATTTGGGATTCCAGCATTCGCAGTATTTTGCCTTTACCTGAGTGTAATGGACCCACATTTGTTTTAGCCAAACATTTCCTTTTTACAAACCTAAAGATGCTTTTACAGTCCGTGTATATGTATTTTCCTAGATTACGTTCATATTCTGTTCTCCCTTTCTTTATCAGGGTCTTCGCCTTCGTTTGCTGTATTTTTGCAACTATTTCTGGCAACTTTATAAACCTTTCCTTTTAATCTTATACAATCCTTACCTTCTTTTGTCAGCCTGGAGGACTGGCTTTTCTGGGGTTTTGCACCTTGAAGCAATGTATCAGTGCTGTAAGCTCTGTCATTGTTCTTTATATATTGAAAATGCACAACCCCATATAGACAGGAGAAACAGAAGAGAAAGGAGGACTTTTACCCATTGGCCCAGCCCAAACCACCCAGGGTCACTGGAAAATACTGCTGCCACATTCATAGGAACATAGGAGCAGGAGCAGGCCATTCAGCCCATCGAGCCTGCTCCACCATTCAATGCAATCATAAATGATCACCCACTTCAAGTAATACTTCACTAATCCTGTACTCAAATTCAGTTGCGATAATGGCTAACATTCCATTAATTTTCCTAATAGCTTGCTGCATCTGCATGTTAGCCTTCAGTAGCTCATGGACAAGGTCAGGTCCCTTTGTACATCTACACTTTCTAATTTCTTACCGTTTAGTAAATACTCTGCACATCTGTTCTTTCTACCTAAATGGATAACCTCACATTTCACCACATTATATTCCATCTGCCATATTCCTTCCCACTCACTAAGTCTGTCCAAATTGCCCTCTAGCCGTTTTACATCTTCCTCACAACACACATTCCCACCAGCTTTGTATCATCTGCAAACGTGGCGATGTTAGTAGTTCTTAACATTCTACAGTTGCTGCACAAAACTAAAAAACTAAAAAGGAGCTGTCAGCAAAGTCTCCCATTGGTCGAGCTGGGTTCAGTGATGCGATGACCAAATTAAGCAACCACTCTGATGTATTTGACATCACTGATTGTGATGCGGTCACACCCAGTGAGAGATAAAGTGCAGCACTGTCGCACAGCCTGATGTCTCGATGGTGAGTTTGGGTTAACATGCTCCCTCTCTTCTCTCCCTTAAACCTCCTTCAGTCTTTAAATATTCAGTCTTTTCAACCTCAGTGCTTCATTATTTTACCAATCCAACCTCTTGTTTGTTAATTGAGGCTTCCAAAAAAAAGCTTGTAACAAAGTCTCCATGGAGCCAAGCGAGGAAAAGAAACCGAGCAGTGGTTAAAAAGTTAAGTCTTAATTTTCTTTTCATGTTCAATTTTGACAAACGTTTATTTTTAAAAACCCAACTTTTGAAAATAGTTTTTTACAAGTCAGTAGTTCTCAACATTCTACAGTTGACATCAAAACTAAAAAATATTTGCCAATGTTATGAAGATCCTTAAAAGAACATTTTTCCTCATTAGGAATCTTCACATCACTGGCAAATTTTTCTTTACTTTTGCTCATCAACTGAAGAACTGAATTTTTAAAAATAACTATTTTTAAAAGTTAGGTTTTAATGAGTTCTGTTTGTGTGCTCGGTGGGGTGGGGGAGGGGGGGATAATCGTGGGGAACGTATGAAGGTGTGCAGTTATTTCAGCTTTAGTGATTCCACTGTTTTATTGTCCAATCTTGTTGGTTGTTACCTTAGGGGCCCCAAAGAAAAGATGTAAAATGAGGTCTCTGGAGCCAACCAAAGGAACAACCAAGCGGCCAATACAAAGCTATGTATTCTTTTAGTATTTAATTTAGCAGTATACTGTAATTATATAGTTATGATTCGCACAGCAGGAGCAAATAGTTAACCTGCTTTGCTCAATTTAATATTTATTCAGAACTTATAGAAGTTTGGCTTTAATAACCCGTGTTCATGTGATTGGCGGAAAATAGAGTAATATATGTTTGTAAGAAATAACCTCGAGTACATTGTTGCACACGCCCCTGTAAATTGTCACATGCCCGTGTACATTGTCAAACACACAACTCACATACCCAACACACATTGCCACACACTCAGAACACATTACCACACGCTCAACACATATTGACATGCATCAACCACACTGCCACACACTCAACACACATTGTCACACACTAAAACACGTTGACACACATCCAACACACACATACATGCAACACACATTGACACATCCAACACACACATGCATCCAACACACATTGACACACACGCAATACACACATGCATCCAACAACATTGACACACACCCAACACACAAATGCACACAACAGACACACATATATCCAACACACACATGCATCCAACGTACCCAACAAACACCTGCTTCCAACACACATTGACACACATCCAACACACAAATGCATACAACACACCCAACGCACACATGTCACCAACACACATTGACACACCCCCAACAAACACATGCATACAACACACACATATATCCAACACACACATGCATTCAAAATACACAACACACACATGCATGCAATTTACAAATGCATCCAACACACATATGCATCCAACACACTCAACAAACACATGCATCCGACACACATTGACACACACCCAACACACAAATGCATACAACACACACATGTATCCAACACACATTGACAGACACCCAACACACAAATGCATCCAACACACCCAACGCACACCTGCCTCCAACACACCCAACACACACATGCATCCAACACACATTGACACACACCCAACAAACACATGCATCCAACATACTTTGACATGCATCCAACACACGAATGCGTACAACACACACATGTAACCAACACACATTGACACACACTCAACGCACACATGTAACCAACACACATTGACACACACCCAACAAACACATGCATCCAACACACTTTGACATGCACCCAACACACAAATGCATACAACACACACATATATCCAACATACACATGAATCCAACATACCCAACACACACATGCATGCAGCACACACATATATCCAACACACACATGCATCCAACACACGTTGACACTCACCCAACAAACACATGCATCCAACACACATTGACATGCACCCAACACACACATGCATGCAACACACACATATATCCAACACACACATGCATCCAACACACGTTGACACTCACCCAACAAACACATGCATCCAACACACATTGTCATGCACCCAGCACACACATGCATGCAACACACACATATATCCAACACACACATGCATCCAATACACGTTGACACACACCCAACAAACACATGCATCCAACACACATTGACATGCACCCAACACACACATGCATGCAACACACACATATATCCAACTCACACATGCATCCAACATACCCAACACACACATGCATGCATGCAACACACACATGCATGCAACACACACATATATCCAACACACACATGCATCCAACACATGTTGACACTCACCCAACAAACACATGCATCCAACACACATTGACATGCACCCAACACACACATGCATGCAACACTCACATATATCCAACACACACATGCATTCAACATACACAACACACACATGCATGCAATTTACAAATGCATCCAACACACATGCATCCAACACACTCAACACACACATGCATCCAACAAACATTGACACACACCCAACACACAAATGCATCCAACACACCCAACGCACACCTGCCGCCAACACACCCAACACACACATGCATCCAACACACATTGACACACACCCAACAAACACATGCATCCAACACACTTTGACATGCATCCAACACACGAATGCGTACAACACACACATGTATCCAACACACATTGACACACACTCAACTCACACATGTAACCAACACACATTGACACACACCCAACAAACACATGCATCCAACACACATATGCATCCAACACACTCAACACACACATGCATCCGACACACATTGACACACACCCAACACACAAATGCATACAACACACACATGTATCCAACACACATTGACAGACACCCAACACACAAATGCATCCAACACACCCAACGCACACCTGCCTCCAACACACCCAACACACACATGCATCCAACACACATTGACACACACCCAACAAACACATGCATCCAACATACTTTGACATGCATCCAACACACGAATGCGTACAACACACACATGTATCCAACACACATTGACACACACTCAACGCACACATGTAACCAACACACATTGATACACACCCAACAAACACATGCATCCAACACACTTTGACATGCACCCAACACACAAATGCATACAACACACACATATATCCAACATACACATGAATCCAACATACCAAACACACACATGCATGCAGCACACACATATATCCAACACACACATGCATCCAACACACGTTGACACTCACCCAACAAACACATGCATCCAACACACATTGACATGCACCCAACACACACATGCATGCAACACACACATATATCCAACACACACATGCATCCAACACACGTTGACACTCACCCAACAAACACATGCATCCAACACACATTGTCATGCACCCAGCACACACATGCATGCAACACACACATATATCCAACACACACATGCATCCAATACACGTTGACACACACCCAACAAACACATGCATCCAACACACATTGACATGCACCCAACACACACATGCATGCAACACACACATATATCCAACTCACACATGCATCCAACATACCCAACACACACATGCATGCATGCAACACACACATATATCCAACACACACATGCATCCAACACATGTTGACACTCACCCAACAAACACATGCATCCAACACACATTGACATGCACCAAACACACACATGCATGCAACACTCACATATATCCAACACACACATGCATCCAACATACCCAACACACACATGCATGCAACACACACATGCATCCAACACTCATTAGAACATTGACACATAGACATTTAAATATTGACACATGAACATTTGAACATTGACGCATAGAACATTTAAATATTGACACATAGACATTTGAACACTGACACACTGACATTTAAACATTGACACATAGACATTTGAACATTGACACAAAGACATTTGAACTTTGACACATAGACATCTGAACATTGACTCATAGATATTTGAACATTGACACATAGACATTTGAACATTGACACACTGACATTTGAACATTGACACACTGACATGTAAACATTGACAAATGGACTTTAGAAAACTGACACATAGATATTTATCATTGACACATGGACATTGGAACATTGACACACAGACATCTTAACGTTGACACAAAGACATTTGAACTTTGACACATAGACAGTAGAACATTGACTCATAGATATTTAAACATTGACACATAGACATTTAAACAGTGACACATAGACATTGGAACATTGACACATAGACATTAGAACATTGACACAGACAGAAGAACATTGACAAATAGACATTTGAACATTGACACATGGACATTAGAACATTGACACATAGCCATTTGAACATTGACACATAGACATTTAAACATTGACACATAGACATTGGAACATTGACACATAAACATTAGAACATTGACACACTGACATGTAAACATTGACATATGGACGTTAGAACACTGACACATAGATATTTATCATTGACACATGGACATTGGAACATTGACACACAAACATCTTAACATTGACACAGACAGAAGAACATTGACACATAGACATTTAATCATTGACACAAAGACATTTGAACTTTGACACATAGACATCTGAACATTGATTCATAGATATTTAAACATTGACACACTGACATTTAAACATTGACACATAGAAATTAGAACATTGACACAAAGACATTTGAACATTAACTCGTAGATATTTAAACATTTACACATAGACATTGGAACATTGACACATAAACATTAGAACACTGACATATAGACATTGGAACATTGACACATAAACATTAGAACACTGATACATAGACATTGGAACATTGACACATAAACATTCGAACACTGACACATAGACATTGGAACATTGACACACAGACATTTGAACATTAACACATAGACATTTGAACATTGACACATAGACATTAGAACATTGACACATAGCCATTTGAACATTGACACACTGACATTTGAACATTGACACATTGACATTAGAACACTGACACATAGATATTGGAACATTGACACATATACATTTGAACACTGACACATAGGCATTGGAACATTGACACATATACATTAGAACACTGACACATAGATATTGGAACATTGACACATATGCATTAGAACACTGACACATAGATATTGGAACATTGACACATATACATTTGAACACTGACACATAGATATTGGAACATTGACACATATACATTTGAACACTGACACATAGACATTGGAACATTGACACATAGACATTTGAACATTGACACATAGCCATTTGAACATTGACACACTGACATTTGATCATTGACACAGAGCCATTTGAACATTGACCCACTGACATTTGAACATTGACACATTGACATTAGAACACTGACACATAGATATTGGAACATTGACACATATACATTTGAACACTGACACATAGATATTGGAACATTGACACATAGACATTTGAACATTGACACATAGACATGGAACATTGACACATAGACATTAGAACATTGACACATAGCCATTTGAACATTGACACACTGACATTTGAACATTGACACATAGACATTAGAACATTGACACATAGACACTGGAACATTGACACATAGCCATTTGAACATTGACACATGGACATTAGAATATTGACACATGGACATTTGAACATTCTCACACTGACATTTGAACACTGACACATAGACACTAGAACATTGACATATATACATTTAAACATTGACACATAGCTATTTGAACATTGACACACTGACATTTGAACATTGACACATTGACATTAGAACATTGACACATAGACATTTAAACATTGACACATAGACATTAGAACATTGACACATAGCCATTTGATCATGGACACATAGCCATTTGAACATTGACCCACTGACATTTGAACATTGACACATTGACATTAGAACACTGACACATAGATATTGGAACATTGACACATATACATTTGAACACTGACACATAGATATTGGAACATTGACACATAGACATTTGAACATTGACACATTGACATTAGAACACTGACACATAGATATTGGAACATTGACACATAGACATTAGAACATTGACACATAGCCATTTGATCATTGACACATAGCCATTTGAACATTGACCCACTGACATTTGAACATTGACACATTGACATTAGAACACTGACACATAGATATTGGAACATTGACACATATACATTTGAACACTGACATAGATATTGGAACATTGACACATAGACATTAGAACATTGACACATAGACATTTGATCATTGACACATAGCCATTTGAACATTGACCCACTGACATTTGAACATTGACACATTGACATTAGAACACTGACACATAGATATTGGAACATTGACACATATACATTTGAACACTGACATAGATATTGGAACATTGACACATAGACATTAGAACATTGACACATAGACATTTGATCATTGACACATAGCCATTTGAACATTGACCCACTGACATTTGAACATTGACACATTGACATTAGAACACTGACACATAGATATTGGAACATTGACACATATACATTTGAACACTGACACATAGATGTTGGAACATTGACACATAGACATTGGAACATTGACACAAAGACATTAGAACATTGACACATAGCCATTTGAACATTGACACACTGACATTTGAACATTGACACATAGACATTAGAACATTGACACATAGACACTGGAACATTGACACATAGCCATTTGAACATTGACACATGGACATTAGTATATTGACACATAGCCATTTGAACATTCTCACACTGACATTTGAACATTGACACATAGACACTAGAACATTGACACATAGACATTTGAACATTGACCCACTGACGTTTGAACATTGACACATTGACATTAGAACACTGACACATAGATATTGGAACATTGACACATATACATTTGAACACTGACACATAGATATTGGAACATTGACACATAGACATTTGAACATTGACACATAGACATTGGAACATTGACACATAGACATTAGAACATTGACACATAGCCATTTGAACATTGACACACTGACATTTGAACATTGACACATAGACATTAGAACATTGACACATAGACACTGGAACATTGACACATGGACATTTGAACATTGACACATGGACATTAGAATATTGACACATAGACATTTGAACATTCTCACACTGACATTTGAACATTGACACATGGACATTAGAACATTGACACATAGACATTTCAACATTTACACATAGACATTTAAAAATTGACACATAGCCATTTGAACATTGACACACTAACATGTAAACATTGACATCTGGACATTAGAACACTGACACATAGATATTTATCATTGACACATGGACATTGGAACATTGACACACAGACATCTTAACATTGACACAGACAGAAGAACATTGACACATAGACATTAGAACGTTGATACACTGCAAAGTAACTTTGTGTAACTGCTCAGAGCACAATTTCACACAGTTGAATGTACATTGCCATTGTCACACACCACTGTGGTCTGCACTGTCTGCCTCTTCACACAACCTGGTGTACATTGTCACACAAACCAGTTTACATTGTCACACAACCCGGTGTACATTGTCACATAGCCTGGATTACATTTTAACATAGCCCGGTGTCCTCCCAGTATCCATTATTACATCCCATCTTGACCGCCGGTGTACATTCTCACACAATACGTTGAACATTCTCAGTATGAACATCCCAGAGCGAGTGGAAATTGTTGCAATGATAATTGATGTGTGTCCACTGTGTGAATGAACATTGGGTGAACATTGTGTGAGTGAATGTGGAGAGAATGAACAAAATCAGTGTGAACATTGTAGCGATAGGGGCCCAGCGAAGGTATTCATGTCACCTCATGTTTCAGAAGGACCCACAGTGTTAAGTTCCACATGGGCGGGACCTCTCCTCGGGATCATGGGCCCCGGGGGCAGAGGGTCCTGCATTTTGCTGAAAGCTCAGAGTGCTTTGGCTTCTCTGTTGAGCAGGCAATAACAATCAGGGAGGGAGGTGGCATCCACTACCAATGTGTCGATCACCCGCCTGAGGCCTGGCATCTTAGTGAAGATCCCGGGCCTGGGGTGGATGATGGCAGGAATGGGGGTGTCTAGGCTGGGGTCGCAAAGCCGTGGAGCGTCAGCATCAAGCGGGGAGAGGGGCAGGCTCTCTGAGAGCCTCCCCCCTTCCTCTCCTGATCCTGGGTTCCTCAATTGAAAGAGGAACCCCCCGGGAGTCCACAAGTAACCCGGCCCGTATGCGTTTGCTTGGTGTGCTCCTTTGCCTTGTGATCCTCTGACCTGCTTGCTGCTGGGTTGGTGCCAGCAGAGAGGATGAGAATGAGGTCAATACGTGGACAGATGTTGTCCATTTATGAGCCTCATTGTTGTCGTGGTGGGAAAGCCAATCCCGCGGGGCATTCTCTCCATGAAATCTAATTTGGGTGGGGGAGGGGAGGTCGTAGGGCCCCACCCTTTCAACTCAAATAAATGCACTCGAGGACCCTGGCGGGATGACAACGGACACAGCGTCAACCAAGGAAAACAGGAAGAGTGGCGGGCTCAGGTTCACGGGGAAGAGGCCGTGTTAGGATGAGAGTTAGGATTAGGCACTCAGCTCGGGGAGGCCATTAAATTCCACCCACAGTTGAGCGAGTGTGAGTGTGTGAGCAGTGTGAGTGTGGACAGTGTGAGTGTGAACATTGTTGGTGACACATCAAGCCAGCCACATCCGATTAAAATTTCACTATTATTCCACGTGTTATTCATTTAATTGAGTGTGAACAGTATGCGTGTGAACAGTGTGTATGCAAAAAATGTGAGTGTGAACAGTGTGTGAGTGTGAACAGTGTGTGAGTGTGGACAGTATGCGTGTTGTGAATGTGAACTTTGTGAGTGTTAATATTTCAGTGTGAACATTGTGTGAGTGTGAACAGTGTGTGAGTGTGGACAGTGTGCGTGTTGTGAGTGTGAACTTTGTGAGTGTTAATATTTCACTCTGAACATTGTTCGAACAATTCAGCTCAAAATAAATCACCATTTTCTTGCCATATTTTTCTCAAGTAATTTCAAATTAGCTTTTGCATCCTCATCTCGATCAGGGGCGGAGGCAGGTTCTAAAGTTAGGGGGAGCGAGCACCTAAAAAAGGCGCCACGGCCCACGACGCATCCATTGGTTTCATCCAGATCGAATTGTTTGATGCAATGACGCAGGGCTGGGAGTGATGGTTTTATGAGCAGATCTCCCACTCACCTGACAAAGGAGCAGAGCTCCGAAAGCTAGTGGCGTTTGCTCCCAAATAAACCTGTTGGACTTTAACCTGGTTTTGTTAGACTCCTTACTGTGTTTACCCCAGTCCAACGCCGGCATCTCCACATCATGGCTACGGGAGTCGAACAGCTCCGCATTGCAATTGGTGACTGTGTTACAGCAGCACACGGCAATTGGCTGCAGCAGATGTCAATCACATTGTGGGTGGGTGTTGCGCTGAGCACATCGCTCTACGATTGGTCTGAATTGCCACCGTCATTGTCATTGTTCTCGCTCATTTCAGACGGATGGAGTTTACGGATTGGATAAAGAAGCTGTCACTCAGTCAATGCAGAGCGGCAATTGGATGACAGATGTCTCAATTGCTGATTAGTTTAATGAACTGTCGGTCACAGGACGCGGCTCTGATTGGACAATAGGCCGGTAAAGAGGGCAGGGATTCCCATGGGTCCATCAGACACCGGGCGGAGCAGCAGCAAATGTCCGGCCAGTGGCTTCAGTCCCCACGTCCGGGTCCTGAGGCAGCGGCAGAGTTCCGGATGGGGAAAAGTTTTGGCAGCGGGAATCCCGTCCCGCCCGGCTGTCAATCCGCAGCTCAGTGTTTCCAATGGCAGCTTCCTGTGTAAAAATGTCACTCCCAACAGTGGCGGCGCTGCAAACGTTGAAAAGGTGCCACTTTTGAAGAATGTGCTCAGGGGGAGCGGTCGCTCTCCCTGCTCCCCCTCTAGCTACGCCACTGATCTCAATCCACCCTCCATCAGGCAGGAAATTGCACATCCAAACCACTTTGTTACCTTTTGTTCCAATGCCAATTGCCTTGACACTTTAGAGACAGATTATCTGTTAAAAATGCCTTTGTTGAATTGTTTTATCTCCAATGTTCTAGCTGAGACAAAAGAGAATTTGGTCCAGGTTTGTATCCTTCAACACAAGACACTGCACCCAATTTCAATCCCACTGTTACATATCAAATAACAGCCTGCACATATTTAAGTGCTCCACAACATTGGGCAACCCCATCCTGACAACATCGTGCTGGCAGAGCAGTGGCAGTAAGCCTCCCTCCGTTGGCACCCCAGCCACGTGTCACATGGGGACCCCCCAAGCGCTGTCATCGCGCCTGTTTGCCTGACTTGCATTTGGCGCTGCTGGAGCTCTTGTGCGCTGGTGAGATCTAGGGTCGACGCCATCCCAGGCATGGTTGGCACTGAGCGTTCCTGCCCTTAGGGTGCCCACCCAGCAAGCCTATCGGTAGGGTTCTACCTGTGGGCTACAGAGGCAACTGGGTTCAGGCATTTTCGAGCAGAGAGCGGCTGGCCAGCAGTCAAACAGGGCCCCCCTCTGTCATACCCCAGCTGCCTTATTTTCATTGCAGGAACACCAGGCACAAGGTTTCTCCCAACGGTGCCTGGTGTTGCTGTGATGAAAATGTCGAGGGATGGCAAGGATGGGGAAGTGCCACGTGGAGGCGGTGACACCGCCCCATCTTTGTCTTGTGGGGGGAGGGATGAGGGTAGATGGTCATGCTTGGAATGTTTCCTGACCCTTGGTAGCGGGTAGAGGAGGAGCAAAAAGCCTGGGAGCCGGCTTCTTGCACCCCTTGACCCGCAGTGCAAGCGTCATGCCAGGTGGACGAAGAAAAGGGGGAAGGAAGGCGTCGGCATGGCTGGGCCTTTATGTCAGTGTTGTTTAAAGAGAGAAAAGGGGCCAAGGTGTGACAGAGGGGGACCTTTTCCGATCACTTGTTCGCCGCTCCCTGGCCGGGAGTGCCCGAACCCTGCTAGCTCCGTACCCACGGGTGGGATCCTGGCGTGGGCTTGGTCCGTGGGGCACCTTAGGGTGGTTGCTTGCCGTGCCTGGTATTGGCCTCGGTGGCATTGCGTCCACCGGCAGCCAACAGCTGCACTGGCTCCGAGCGGGTGGCAGGCGCGGTGGCAGCGCAGGGGGAGTCTCTACATGACTACATGGACCAGGCTGCCCTCAGAGGGAGGCCCACCCCCACTGTCCATCTCAGCACGGTGAGGGAAGAATGTGGCTGCCGTCAGGCGTCAGCAACACGTGCATCACTCGATAATCTGCTGCCGGCTAGTGCAGGCGCAGAGCGGGATAGGTTTACATCCAAGTTAAATTGATTGATTGCTGTAAGGCATCTTGCGTTTGCAATTCCGGATTCGATTGTGCGTAATTAATTGTACAGTTAGTAAAGCACATCTTTTTGATTTGTTTCAGGAGACCAGCGTGTTCCAACCAACTCGATAGGACCTGAACTAGGAGACCCCCTCAAACCAATGCAGTTCATCACATATGTATTTAATTGTTGCGTTGCCTTTTCTTTTATTCTTCACCTTGGCCCTGGATGCCTGAAGACGAAGTCTAACAGAAAAATTAAATCTCTAATCGTATTCATAATATAATTATTAATCTATCCACACCACGTTCATATCCCATATTTATTTAAATAGAGATTTCTGAGGCACAGGTTGCTAAATTAAGAAAGAGAGGGTCTAGAATTTCTGAATATTGTGCCAGGGATTAATTAGGTGCCATATTTTAAAACTACGTCAGGTGTAAAGTAAATCAGAGCAGAGTACATTCTCGCATATGTTGGATTTATTTCTTAGAGAGTGGTTAGTGTTTGGAATTCTACACCCCAGAGAGATAAGACATTGAATATGTTGAAGGATAAATTTAGGTAGAATTTTGTTTCCCAAGGGGTGTCGATTAAGGGTTCTCGGGGGAGAGCAGAGCAGGAAAATAGTTAGTTATTAGTTAAAGTGAGACCCATCTTAATTCATAATGTTGCAAAAGGGTCTACTCCTGCTCCTATTAATGTTAAACATAGCACGCAGGCTTAGAAGCATAGGGGTTAACATTGTCAAATAAAGTCGTCAGTAATTTGTCCCTTTAGCTTGCAGATCCTCTTGTTAACATGTTGTTGCTTCACACACATGTTGGGTTTTAATTCCTCGGGGCGAAGGTTGGGATGGGGGTTAACTCGAGATCGCTTGTAATGTACCATGGGGCAGCCATGGTCTCCTGGAGCTTTGCTTGATTGCCCTTCGGGGGGTCGGGGAGGAATTTCCCGGAGTTTTTCCTGCAATTGGGCCTCTCAGGTTTTTTGCTCCGGTTTTTTGCCTCCCCCAGGTGCCAGCATTACTTAACGGGGGTGGGGTTGTGGGTGGGGGGGGTCCCACCAATCAGGTCAATCTGGTTCCAAACTACTTTTTTATTTGACGTTTCTGCATTGAGCCGTTTTTGGGAATGAGCAAACGCCCATTCTTCAGATCCAGTTCTTGCTGCAACTTTAGAACGTCAAGTACAAAAGTCACTCAGTAATAATAATATGTGCACTAAAATAAATTAAACTGAAATAAAAGATAACTACATTTTAAATCACATCTCTGTTGTTTGTGTCTTTATTTCTTCAATGTTGGTGTTACATATTGCTGGGTGGCTCAGGTAGTTTCTCCACTTAAGTGGCACGGGTACAAACAACCACTTCCCCTTTGACATGCTGCTTCTTTTCTGCAGTATCCCTTTAAGGGATCTTATTGAATGGCGGAACAGGCTCCAGGGGCCGAGTGGTCTTACTCCTGCTCCTCATTCGGTTAATTTGTCCCGTGGTTTTATATGATTTTGTTTAGTTCACTGTTCGTCTCTTTTGTCTGAAATACGAGTGGCAAAATGTTGAGTTCTGAGGCAGCCTCAGCTTCTCCGACAAGTAAACACCACCCCGTGCCCCACTTCCCCCCGGCACCCACCCAACCCGGACCAACTCAGTCCGGTCCAGCTCTGATCAAAAGAGATCAGGTCAGGAGACTATCTGAGGGTTTTACCCGCGAGAGATGTAGAAAACAGAAGAAAATTGGAGTTGATTTTCCCCAGACAACTTCACACATTAAAGAGCCTCTGAGGTTACCACGTTTGGTCTCAAGCTACAAGCTGGTTTAGCTCTTGTTTTAGTGTAAGGCACCCAGACAGGCACACGCACACACCTTGATAAAGAAGTTGAAATATCCAGGAAACTACAAGGATCATTTAAAGGGCTCACAGACAATGGGAATTGCCTGCTTGCCCTCATTAAAGAGGCTGAGTTTCATTTTGAGAGGTAAACGCCTCATTTAATAAACTCTCCGAGGAGCCCGGCTGAAGCAGGAGTTGAGCCACTTCCAGCACGAATGGACCACACATGGAGCAAAGTGAATGAAGTGCAGACATAGATTCAACTTGGAGAGTTATACGATATCGTTGCAAGGCTGTCAGAACCGGGAACTGAACGTACCAGGTTTAAAGGTCTCAAGGGGAACAGAGGCACGTTTTATTTTTAAGCACATCTTCACACACACTTTTCCCAGAGTGGCGCACTGTTGTAAGGGTTCCCAAGTGGATTTGTGGCAGCACGGTGGCACAGTGGTTCGCACTGCTGCCTCACAGCACCAGGGACCTGGGTTTGATTCCCGGCTTGGGTCACTGTCTGTGTGGAGACATGTTCTCTCCATGTCTGTATGGGTCTCCTCTGGGTGCTCTGGTTTCCTCCCACAGTCCAAAAGACATGCTGGTTAGGTGCATTGGCCATGCTAAATTCTCCCTCAGTGTATCCGAGCAGGCGCCGGAGTGTGGTGACTGGGGGATTTTCACAGTAACTTCATTGCAGTGTTAATGTAAGGCTCCTTGTGACACAAATAAATAAACTTTGGAACTTTACCTTTTGAAATGGGCTGAAGGCACCATCAATATCCAATTCAGTCTGGTGTTCCGTCAGTGTAAAGTGGGTACTTCTGATCTCGGTCTTTGTGAGCTTACTTGTGACACTAATAAATTTTAAACTTTACCAGCCTGTTGATTGCATTATGATCCTTCCGTGGCCAACAAGTCCTGGAGTTGGACTTAAACCTGGAGCTTCTGGTCCTGAGGTCGAGGCAAGGACCACTGTGCCACAAGATCCCCAGCACAGTGGTGGGGTTGCATTAATGATTAAATGAATTCCACAAAGAAAAGTAACGGGGGATAAGAAAGATATTGGAAACCTTCTGGATAAAATTAAATGGAAAAGGATTTAAAACCAGTGGTAATTAAGCACCCAGGAGAACACACATGAGTTGGCAGAATGTTGCCATGCCGAGACGAAACAGGCAGATTAAATTGTGGTTTCAAAGAGAGATTTCCACACAAATTCGGATCAGTACATGACACTGTGTCCAAAAGATAGCCCATTTCTTGAGCGTGTTGACAAAATCAATCACACAATTGTTATGGTGCAGGAAGAGGCCATTCGGCCCATTTTGGCTGCACTGGCTTTCCAAATCAGCATTATGACTTATTGTCCTTCTCCAGCCTTTCCTCAACCCTTGTACACTGTTTCAGGACAATATTCTGCAAAGACATGCCCCAGAACAAACAACTGGGGAGAAAGCCATATTAATTAGACTGAACAATCAAATAACAAATCGGATTTAGTGAAACAGCATAATGGTGCATCAGCATTTAATAAATGCTGCCTATCAAAAAGAGAGAAATGTGAAACAGCTGCTAAAACTCGGGATTTAGTTAAGGCTGTCTTCGATATAATAAGATTTCAATTTCAACTGGGCAATGGGTAAAAAGACAGAACATCAGAAGGAGGTGTACAAAAAATAGTCAGATGTGATTCAACACCAGTTTATACCCCCAAGTTGCAAGCTTTCCACTTGCCAAAAGGAAAGCACCGATAGATAACTACCAAAGAGGTGAAGGACAACAAAACAGATTAAATGCGAAAGAAATTAGAGTTATTTGTATTTTACTCATGAGGGTCATAGAAACACAGGAACTGGAAGCAGGAGTAGGCCATTCTGCCCTATGAGCCTGCTCCACCATTCTTTATGATCATGGCTGATCATCAAATTCAATATCCCGATCACCCCTTTCCCACATATCCCTTGATCCCTTTCGCCCCAAGAGCTCTAAATTCTTTCTGAAATGACACAATGTTTTGGCCTCAACTACTGTCTGTGATAATGAATTCCACACATTCACCACTCTCTGGTCAAAGACCTTTCTCCTGACCTCAGTCCTAAAAGGTTTGTTTACCCCTTATCCTCAAACTATGACCCCGAGTTCTGGACTCCCCCACCATCGGGAACATTCTTTCTGAATCTACCCTGTCTAATCTTGTTAGAATTTTATAAGCTTCTGTGAGATCTCTGGTAAGCTTAGCTCCTCTCAATAGCACATGACTCCGTCTCCTGTCAATCAACCCAATGAAAACCTGACTCTGAAACCCAGGGGAAAGTCAAAAATAAACAAAAATACATTAACTCAGATTAGAACACCCTATTATCTCAGATCAATCATGAGCCTTGCATTCTCAGCATGTGAGCTGCCTGCTGTGGACAAAGGGACACCATGTAAACAGAGCTGAATTTTAAACATACCCCTCACAAGAAAAATGATATAAATATATTTCTTAAAGGTACTGTATCGACACTTACTTCGAAAGTCTAGTGAATATAATTGTATCCAATTTAATCTCTCCTCATATGACAGTCCTGCCATGCCAGGAATCACCCTGGTAAATCTTCACTGTACTCCCTCTATAGTAAGGACATCAATTCTCAGATAAGGACACCAACACTGCACACAGTACTCCAGGTGTGGCCTCACCAACGCTGTGATATTTTTGGCGTTCACTTCTTCACTGAACTTGTGGCCTCGATTGGAAAATAGTCACATATTTAAATTAAAGTAAAATACTGCGGAAGCTGGAAATCTGAAAGAAAAATGGAAATGCGGGAAAATGAAAAACTGCTTGCTCTGTAGAAGAGTCCTGGAAACTCAAAATTTTAACTCTGTTTCTTCTCTCCACAGATGTTGCCAGATCTGCTGAATTTTTCCAGCATTTTGCCAGTTTGTCCAATCTCTCTTCATAAGACAGTTGCACATGCCATCCCCGGAACAGGTCTGCTGAACCTTTGCTACGCTCCCTGTACAGCAATGATATCCTTCCTGAGGTAAGGGGACCAAAACTGCACACAGTGCTCCAGATGTGGTTTAACCAAGGCGCTATATATTGAAACAATACTTCACTACTCCTGTACTCAAACCCTGTTCAAATCACATTCCATGAACTTTCCGAATAGCATGCTGCACCTGCACATTAGTTAGCCTTCAGTCATTTATGGATAAGGACATCCCGGTCCCGTTGAACAGCTGCACTCCCTAATTTCTTACCATTTAGTAAATGCATTGCACATCTGTCCTTTCAACCAAACTGAATTACGTCACATTTCTCCACATTATATTCCATCTGCCATGTTCTTTCCCACTCACTAAGTCTGTCCAAACTGTCCTGTAGCCGCTTCACATCTTCCTCACAACACACATTCCTGCCAGCTTTGTATCATCCACACACTCGGAAACATTACATTTGGTCCCCACTGCCAGACCATTGATATATATTGAGAACAGCTGGGGCCCAAGAACTGATCCTTGTGGTACATCACTAGCCACAGCCTGACAACATGTGAATGCCCTGTTTATTCCTATTCTCTGCTGCCTCTTAGCCAATCCTTAATCCATTTCAGTATATTGCCTCCTATCACATGTGCTTTTATTTTGCGAATCAATCTCCTGTGAGGAACTTTATCAAAAGCAAAATATATTACGTTCATTGACACCCCTTTATCAATTTTGCGAGTGACATCCTCAAAAAAATGCAACAAGTTTGTCAAACATGATTTCCCATTTGTAAATCCATGCTGCCTGTGCCCAATTAGATCATGATTATATCCCTATCACATCCTTTGTAATTGATTCCAGCATTTTCCCGGCTACTGATGTGAGACTAACAGGTCTGTAATTCCCTGTTTTCTCTCTGCCTCCCATCTTAAATAATGGGGTGACATTTACTCCCTTCCAATCTCCGGGAATCATTCCAAAGTCTATAGAACTTTGGAAGATGATCACAAATGCATCCTCTATCTCTATAGCAACCTCTTCCAATTCTCTGGGATGCAAAATATCAGGTCCTGGGAATTATCAACTTTCAGTTCCATTAATTTCTCCAGTACAACCTTCTCATTTGTACTCATTTCTTTCAACTCCTCATTCTTCACAATCGATTAGATCTCTACGTCTGGGGGATTTCCTGGATCTTCCTCAGTGAAAACAGATACAAAGTAATCATTTAGCTTCTCCATTATTTCTCCATTCTTCATTATAAATTCTCCTGTCTCCGCCTGTAATGGACCCACATTTGTCTCAGCCAATCACTTCCTACTGACATACCGAGAGAAGCTTCTACAGTCATGTTTACGTTCTTCGCGAGAGTGTATTCATATTGTGTTCTCCCTTTCTTTATCAATGTCTTGGCCCTCCTTTGATGTATTCTATGGCACGGTGGCACAGTGGTTAGCACAGCTGCCTCACAGCATCAGGGACCCGTGTTCGATTCCCAACTTGGGTCACAGTTTATGTGGAGTTTGCACATTTGCCCCGTGTCTGCATGGGTTTCCTCCGGGTGCTCCGGTTTCCTCCTTCAGTCCAGTTCAGCGGGTTAGGTGGATTGGCCGTGCTAAATTGCCCCTTGGTGTCAGGGGGACTATCTGGGGTCAATGCATGTGTTGTGTGGATAGGGCCTGGGTGGGATTGTGGTCGATGCAGACTCAATGGGCCAAATGCCCTCCTTCTGCCGTGTAGGATTCTACGATCGGATGATTCTAAAAAACCTCTCAGTTCTCAGGTTTACATCTATCTCTGGCAACTTTATAAACCTTTCCTTTTAACCTTCTTCAATCCTTACCTTCCTTTATCAGCCACAGTTGACTGGATTTTTTGTTGTTTTTGCACCTTGAAGGTGCTGTGTAATAATTCTTTGAAGACGTTAGCCAATCCTTATTTCCATTTCAGTATATTGCTTATGTTGCTAATCAATCTCCTGTGAGGGACTTTATCAAAAGCGAAATATATTACGTTCATTGACTCTTTTTTATCAATTATGTGAGTAACATCCTCAAACAAATGCAACAAGTTTGTCAAATATGATTTCCCATTTGTAAATCCATGCTGACTCTGCCCAATTAGATCATGATTATATACTCATCACATCCTTTATAATTGATTCCAGCATTTTGCCGGCTACAGATGTGAGGCTAACAGGTCTGTAATTCCCTGGTTTCTCTTCCCTCCCTTCTTGAGTAGTGGAGTGACATTTCATATAGAAATGTAGAAATTGGAAGCAGGAGGAGGCCATTCGGCCCTTCGACTCTGCTCCGCCCTTTATTTTGATCATGGTTGATCATTAAATTCGATATCCTGATTCCCCCTGTTGTAGGTAAAAATACCTCTGAGACTAGTCTGAGTCAAAATACAGTAAGGCTTTATTCTCACAAGCTTGCGGGAGAACCTGACCCCTGAAAGCTGAAGCCAAAGTTCTCCACCCCTTTCCTCCCTTGATCCCTTTAGCGCCAACAGCTCTATCTAATTTCTTGTTGAAATCACACAATGTTTTGGCCTCAACTACTTTCGGTGGTATTGAATTCCGCCCATTCACCAGTCTCTGGGTGAAGAAATTTCTCCTCACCTCAGTTCTAAAATCCTCATACTATGACCCCGAGTTCTTTATAAACCTTTATGAAACTTTCCTTTTAATCTCATACAATCGTTACCTTCCTTTAGTATTTAGCACTAGAGCCTCACAGCGCCAGGGACCCGGGTTCGATTCCCGGCTTGGGTCACTGTCTGTGCTGAGACTGCATATTCTCCCTGTGTCTGCTGCGTGGGTTTCCTCTGAGTGCTCCAGTTTCCTCCCACAGTCTGAAAGATGTGCTGGTTAGGGTCGTTAGCCAAACTAAATTCTCCCTCAGTCTACCCGAACAGGCGCCGGAGTATGGCGACTCGGGGATTTTCACAGTAACTCCATTACACTGTTAGCATAAACCTTCGTTGTGACTAATAAATAAACTTTACTTTACTTTGTCAGCCATGGTTGTCTGGCTTTTTTGCGGTTTTGCACCTTGAAGCACCGTATCAGTGCTGTAAGCTGTGTCACTGTTCTTTGAAGACTATCCATTGCCAATGCACATTTTCCCAGAAATTCACTCCTGAAGTAGGCAATTTTCCAAAAGCCATATTGGCACCATTCATAACGTGCCTACAATGCAGAGGGGAACACCCGGATGGATATTCGTTCAAACCCCCTCTGCACAGCTGAGAGACCTTTAAATTTCAAAGCCAACGAAAGATCCTTATTCTGCCCAGCAACAGCGCAAAGCTGCATTTTAAACCGGCCTTTGGCCAAGGAAGATCGGGATATCTGCGGGTCAAGACCGAGAGTGGGCTATATGGCATAACCAGACTATCAATAAAATATTACAGGAATAAAATGGCCAAGGCAGGCAAAGAAACTTAACAAACTAGGGTAAAAGGAGTAAAAGATTAGATTAAATCTCCCTACACACAGCAGGACAAAATGACATTAACACCTAATCTCGCAAGCAGGGAACACAGACACAAAACAATGAGGTCAATTCAGATAAGGGGACACAAAGAGGGGATAATGGGAAACACATTAAAACACCGGGGCAAGAACAGGTAGTCCCATTAACACAAACACACACCATACAAATGCAAATTGACAAGCCTCCCAGAGAACTTCCTGACCCGACAGACCACTTTATACATATTGTAAAAATGCATAATCAAATGTTCCCGCTCGAATTTGGATCCCTATAAAGATCCAGAGCTGATGTGAAAGGATTGAGATCAACGTGGCCAAGCCACTGTTTCGGAGCCGGTTACGTTGGTTCTCCCTGGGTTCCCAGTCATTGTACAATAAAGAAAAACACTTTGAACGTTGCCTTGCGACTCGACCTCCTTGAATGCACTGGTACAAGGGATTTTTCCCTACAACAAATGGCGTAGTCGGCTCAGGATTTGATATCTGACTTCTGACTGGTGGCCACGGTCTGGAAGCCGGGATCAAATTTAAACGAATCTGATAAAAATCCAGAGCAGTCAAGGGCGAGTACAAGTCTCCATTCAAAGTGAGGTACCTTTAAGGGTGAGGGTTTGTCTGTGTCAAATATTGTTGTCTTGTAGAACTGTATAATCTTGCCTAAGTTTTTAAATTGAAGGTACAGGTCAGAACGACCGCGTGGAAGAAGGTAAGTAACTTTAATAGGAATAGAGGACCAGAGGTAAAGATAACAGGTTTTGGGCTATTTGATAACGGGAATAAGGAATTAAGACTAATATAAAGATAAGAACCGCATGCAGAACTAATTGGTGTAACTAACCCAGGATTGTAGACGAAACCGCTGTCTGTGCCAAGGCAATAGGACAAGGGAGTGCTTGACTCAAGGTGCCCTACCCTAAACTGGACGTTAAGAGGAGAAATCTCCCACGCTAAGGTTGGGTTTTGAAGCGGGCGCTAAGAGGCGCAGGCACTCAGGGTGCAAGGCACGGACAGTGTAAATCGGGTAACAACACAGACTCTGAAGGGACGAACAACCTCAGAGTCGATATAGTTACTAATTATAACAGGGGCTTTGATAACAGATACATATGTGTAAGTGTTGTGGAAAAGGGGACCCGATCCATCCTGACCAAGAGACACGACGACGGAGGATCCATTAGGGACCCGGGCGGAGTTTGATAACCTTGTTCGTCTGTAGGGAACACCACAGTCCATAGCAGGGTACCAGGTTTTGGGGTAACGGATCAACCTTGCTAGTGGAGGTGGTGGCCAAGCGGGAGGCGTTGTACTTAAAGGGGCTGGGGACAGGGGCCGACAAACCCACTAAAAAACCAGCACACATCCCAATAAGACAACACAAAATAGACCAAGCGTGAGGTGTCAGGAATAGTTGGGGGAGCACAGGGGAAGAGACCCACTGGGACCCCACTACGAGACCCTACAGCAATACAGACGGTGCTGGGGCAGTATCAGTGACAGGAGATAAGAGAGAGAGTTGGGGCACTTTTACTGTTGGAACCAGCATACGGGGGTTGCAGGACTGCGAGACAGAAAAATGGCAGAACACGTTGTTAAGGGAGAAACTGCAGTAGCTCTCATTTTGAAGTATCTGTTAGCCAGAGAAGCGATTGTTGCAAAGATGAAACGGAACGGGTGGAACGCATCACAAACTTTAGAAGATCAAAGAAAGTGGATAGACGGAGTTAAACGGGACAAAACAAAAGTAATGCGAGTCATGTTAGTGACCCAGTTAGCTGGACTAATTGAGAAGGTAAATGCCTCAATGGAGGAGAGACACAAAGAGACAGAACAAATTAAGGTATTGCAGGAGAGAGTGAGGGAATTAGAACACAGAAGCCACACTGCGGAGATAACGCAGAGATCAGCGGAAACGGACCCTCGGCGCTCATACGAGTCAGTGCAGAAACATACAACCACTCCAGTATCAGAAGGAGACACAAAAAATTATAATCTCGCGCCAGTCACCAGAGGAGGGACGTGAGCACAACCAAAAGCAACCTATAAGCCTTTTACCCCAGGGGAAAGGCAGCAAATTATGGCATCCCTGGGGAAGTTAAAACCCAGAAGCGCAAACCTGGGATTTTGGGGCGAATTGGATTCACTCTGGGTAGGACACCAGTTACATTCAAGGGACATACACCAGCTGGTCAGGGCAGCCTGTCCAGCGGATAAATGGAGGTTGGTGGCAGGAGGGCCAGCGACCCAAGCAGCACAGGACTATAATGGAGGAAGGTGGACCAATGCCGTTCCTACAACGGCTGAGATAGACGACCAGCAGGCACCCTTCACATTATTTAAGACCGAAATCCAACGGGTCTTAGGGAACTCCCCCACTAATTGGAGCAGGATCACAAATACTAAACAAGTGCATCGGAATTTGGAGAGAGATTATTCCAGGTATATAGGGAGTGTTCAGGACAGGACAATGTGGACAGGAGAGACAGGGCTTTTATCCAGGCATTCAAGGACAGGCTATCAGAGGTACACCAAGAAATCCTTAAGATGGGGGTGATAGCATCCCAAGACTATGACGAGCTAGTCGAGTGGGCTAGCGGGATAAAAGAAGGGAAGGTTTCCCAGACAAAGCTCAGACGAGAGAGAACTGGAACCCCCCATAACGGAGATAAGGGGAGAACCGGGCTCAGCTGCTACACGTGTGGCCAGCCAGGGCATATGGCTAGATTCTGCAGGGGAGCACCATTCAAAGGGAAACCCGAGAATGGCGGGCCCCGCTGTGACCACTGCCACAGGGCAGGGCACACCGAGGCAATGTGTTGGGGGAAACATGGGAGACCCCAAGACAACTATAGACCAACCCCGGGGGCACCACATTCCCGGAATCCACTCGGGTGACTAGAAGAGACCCCAAACCAGGGAGATGGGAGACAAGAGAGGATTAGTGTAGCCACGCCCACAGAAGACAGTGAATCCCGACAGAAGCCGGTGTCCATCCACCCCACTCATCGACCAACACTGGTCGAAATCTCACAACCCGTAGCTCCCATCCAATACAGGAAAGAGGGGGAGAGAATATATTGTAGAAGCCTTGGTAGGGTGTAGGGAATGCCACATGTTAGTAGATACGGGAGCAGCCATATCAATTACAAACCTACCCCTGCCACTGACCAACAAAAGAATACACATAACCGGGGTAGGGGGAGAAAGAATACCCGCCTATCTTAGTGAAACCACACGAGTAGAAATCAACCACAAGTATATTCCAATGCAATTTTACGTATGCCAGAATAATGAGGGCACAATCATGGGGAACGATTTAATGAGGGAATACCAGGTGCTGATAGATTGTGGGAAAGGGAAACTAATTTGGCCACAACCTGACGGTAGGAAGACCGGAATAGGGACATTAGCTAGCCACCTGGGGACGGTTGGGGTAGCCACCATTGTGGCCCGAGATTGGGATCAGGAAAAAGAAGGGTTCAGAGCCATCTGCACTTCCATTCCCGAAGCCTGGGCTCCGACGAAATTAGATACCGGACTAACCGACAGAGAACTGATAAAAGTCCCAGGACCGGAACACAAGCCCCACCGACAATACCCTATCAAGAGAGAAGCGCAAGGGGCAGTGGTCTAGGTCGATACAGGCACAGGTCGATACAGAGGAAGACTCAGAAATATTGCCAGAGGTCCCAAAAGCCGGGAGCCGGGTCTTAACAGAAGTGCTTCCTGCAAAAGCAGGATTTGCCCCAAGATGGCACGGACCTTACGAGGTCATTATTAGCGGAGATACCTATGCCTGTATAGATATAAGGGGACAGGGGACCTGGAAACATTGGACCCAATTAAAGCTGTATGAAGACAAATGAACTCAAGATACCGTTTTCGTTCGTTCATATTCCACAGGAACCAGGACCAGATCTACTATCAAGACGTCGGAACAAACTACTGTTAATTTAATTACCTGTTTATTTTCTGTATATACTATAACTGTAAAAATACTGTTGTAAAAAACGATATGGGAATAGGGACATATTTGATGATAACCATGACCATTGTAAATACGCTCCAACACATGGGGGTTAGGGGAGCAGAACCACCAATCATGGAAGAAAACCTATTCCTGAAAACACACATCCAAATCTATGGGAATAGGACCGCTTGTTGCCCTTCAGCGCGATCAGTAAACTTCCTATTCATCGCAACACCAGGGTGGCTCCCACAAGAGTTATTCACTATTGACACAACGGGGGCACCCTGCAATGGGTACTTTAAACAAGGGATACAAGGAAGGGGTGTAGAGCTCGCTGAGCCGGGCATTCTAAGGTGGATGGCACCCCAATGGGAGGAGACACATGGGAACTACCCACAATGTTTTTAGGGAGAGGGATGGGGGTGCGTGCATGCCTTTGTCCCTAAAAATGATTCGTGCGCTGAGGCACATTGTGCTCTCCAGGAGTGCCGGGTCCGGGAAGGACACTTCACTTGTGACTGTAAGCAACAAAAATGCATTGCAGTCACCGCGGGTAGGCAGCTTATGTGTGGCAAGTGCAACGGCACTCAAGTCAGCTCAGCCTCGGGGACATACCCATTTGACTCTCACCAAGGGGTACAACCAAGTGGACAGTCCCGGGGGAGGGAAGGTTCCACAACATGGGACCATGTGGTCAAACGACCCCGGGGTAATGCATGTTATCGGGTTAAAGAAGGTTATGTGTTTTTATTAAAAAATGTATACATGACGGCCACAGACAGGCCTCCAAGGTTCTTTTCCGTAGGGACAATCAGACCTCTCACGGTTCCGTGCCCAAGCGAAGGGCATGTCCAGAAACGCATAGTGACCAGGGCCATCAGCGCAGAATTCTGCGCCGACTGGCAGGCCCCTGTCACATTAGGATCTTCTTTGGGGTATGGATTTCTGGGAACACTATCCCTAGGGGGCGCCGCAGGGGTGATCAGTGCCAGTAATAGGAATTTCTTCATATGTGGACTTACCATCTTAGGAAACAGCACCCTACAAGCACTGGGTGCAATTGACCAAGAACTCGCAGAACTCAGACTATACACACAGCAAATGAGATATGCAGTAGACTATCAGCTAGCCAAACAAGGAGGGGTATGCACCATCATCAAAGGAAAATGCCACACCTATGTACACGACGAGACATTAAACATAACAGCAGCCATGTCCGGGATACAAAAGCAATTGGATAGCTTTAAACAGGGATTTACAGGGACTGATGGATGGTTAGGGTGGCTGTTTAACACAGTTTGGGGAGCATACATTATGAAGGGATTAATTTTAGTAGTAGCCATCCTGTTCACACTCTGCCTGGGCCTAACCTGTATTAAGGTGATATGTGCAAATATTGCATCAAGAATGCTACCCACTGCCAGTATCCAGCTGCAAGAATTTAACCAAACCACAGAGGAAGAGGAACAACGGCAAGGACAACATCTGTACAAGTCACTGTACCTCTGAAGATCGTCCATGTGGGTCAGCCATGAATGGGACCCCCTGGACGAGAGGAGGGACTGAAGTAGGCCATTTTCCAAAGCCATATTTTTATTATCTCATCAATATTCACCTCATTAAACATATTCATTTATTGGACTGATTGGCACCATTCATAACGTGCCCACAATGCAGAGGGGAACACCCGAATGGACATTAGTTTAAATCCCCCTCTGCACAGCTGAGAAACCTTTAATTCAAGTTTGATGGAAGATCCTTATTCTGCCCAGCAACAGCACGAAGCTCTGCACGGCTGAGAGACCTTTAATTTCAAAGCTGACAAAAGATCCTTATTCTGCCCAGCAACAGCACGAAGCTGCATTTTAAACCGGCCCTTGGCCAGAAGATCGGGATATCTGAGAGTCAAGACCTGGCAGTGGGATATATGGCATAACTGTACTCTAAATAAAATATTATGGGAATAAAATGGCCAAGGCAGGCAAAGAAACTTAATAAACCAGGATAAAAAGAATAAAAGATTAGATTAAATCCCCATACACACAGCAGGACAAAATGACATTAACACCTAATCTCGCAAGCATAGAATACAGACACAAAACATCAGAGGTCGATTTAGATAAGGGGACACATCGAGAGGATAATGGGAAACACATTAAAACACCGGGGCAAGAACAGGCAGTGCCATTAACACGGACACACACCATACAGATGCAAATTGACAAAGTCTACCAGGGAACTTCCTGACCAGATAGGCCACTTTTTAGGTATTGTAAAAATGTATGAGCAAATGTTCCCGCTCGAATTTGGATTCCTATAAATATCCAGAGCAAATATGTAACTGTTGAGGTCAACGTGGCCAAGCCACTGTTTCTAAGCTGGCTACGGGGGTCTCCCTGGGATCCCAGTCATTGTACAATAAAGAAAAACGCTTTGAACCTTGCCTTGCGACTCGACCTCCTTGAATGCACTGGTACAAGGGATTTTTCCCTACAACAAATGGCGTAGTCAGCTCAGGATTTGATATCTGACTTCTGACTGGTGGCCACGGTCTGGAAGCCGGGATCAAATTTAAACGAATCTGATAAAAATCCAGAGCAGTCAAGGGCGAGTACAAGTCTCCGTTCAAAGTGAGGTACCTTTAAGGGTTAGGGTTTGTCCGATTTAAATATTGTTGTCTTGTAGAACTGTATAATCTTGCCTAAGTTTTTAAAATTGGAACAGAATTCTGCACTAAAGAGGTATAGGTCAGGACGACCGCGTGGAAGAAGGTAAGTAACTTTAATAGAAATAGAGGACCAGAGGTAAAGATAACAGGTTTTGGGCTATTTGATAACGGGAATAAGGAATTAAGACTAATATAAAGATAAGAACCGCATGCAGAACTAATTGGTGTAACTAACCCAGGAGTGTAAACGAAACCGCTGTCTGTACCAAGGCAATAGGACAAGGGAGTGCTTGACTCAAGGTGCCCGACCCTAAACTGGACATTAAGAGGAGAAATCTCCCACGCTAAGGTTGGGGTTTGAAGCGGGCGCTAAGATGGGAGTTCTGATCACAAACAGGACAAAAAGACACAAACTCAATTTACATAAATAATGGTTGGAATGCGAGTCTTTACAGCTAATCAAGTCTTAAAGGTAGAGACAATGTGAGTAGAGGTTAAAAGTTAAAGAATGTGTATTGTCTCCAGACAGGACAGCGAGTGAGATTTTGCACATCCAGGCAGGTTGTGCGGGTTACAGATAGTGTGACATGAACCCAATATCCTGGTTGAGGCCGTCCACATGTGTGTGGAACCTGGCTATCAGTCTCTGCTGAGCGACTCTGCGCTGTCGTGTGTGGTGAAGGCCACCTTGGAGAACGCTTACCCGGAGATCAGAGGCTGAATGCCCGTGACCGCTGAAGAGCTCTCCAACAGGAAAAGAACAGTCTTGCCTGGTGATTGTCGAGCGGTGTTCATTCATCCGTTGTCGTAGCGTCTGCATGGTTTCCCCAATGTACCATGCTTCAGGACATCCTTTCCTGCAGTGTAACAGGTAGACAACGTTGGCCGAGTTGCAAGAGTATGAACCGTGTGGTGAACCATCGTTGGTTCCCACTGTGGGATTGTTCTAATGTTGTTGTTGGGCTAGGGTGGGATTGATACACCTGTGGTTGTTACTGTTGTGGCACATCCCAGTCGGGCTCCGCCTCCTGGGAGAGGTATAAGACCCCCTGCTCGGGCGGGACCTCGTCAGTCTGGGATAGTGTGTTAAAGTTCTGTTAGTTCCATTGTTAGTCAATAAAAGCCTTCTTTTACCGAAGCTTCGTGCCTCGTGTCCAATTGATGCGCATCAATTTTATTGACTAACATTAAGCTCTCGACGGAAGAAAAAAAGAAAGGAGAGTATGGAGCAAATCCTAAAGCCAGAACGTCTGACGCTAGATCCACGTGCGGTGGGCGCTTCTAACACCTTCGACCACTGGCTGAAGTGTTTTGAAGATTACCTGGCAGCCTCCGCAGCGGTCACCACAGATGATGACAGACTCCGGGTCCTCCATGCGAGGGTAAGCGACACAGTCTACCTCGCGATCCGTGCGGCCACCACTTACCCGAGGGCCCTCGAGCTTTTAAAAAAGCGCTATACGAAACCTCCCAACGAGATCCACGCTCGTTACCTCCTCGCTACACGACGTCGGCAGTCGGGCGAAACCATGGAGGATGACGCCAATGAGCTCTTGCAGCTAGCCAGGGGCTGTGACTGCAAAGCTGTGTCGGCTGAGCAGTACATGTATGACCTTGCCCGAGATGCGTTTGTGGCCGGGGTCGGGTCTTCATACATCCGTCTCA
Source organism: Mustelus asterias (assembly GCF_964213995.1). Lineage (NCBI taxonomy): Eukaryota > Metazoa > Chordata > Chondrichthyes > Carcharhiniformes > Triakidae > Mustelus > Mustelus asterias. Next base: position 15,366,825 of record NC_135818.1, on the reverse strand, counting down.
AGCTGCTAGAAAAGGGGAATCTCAACCTGACCCAAGCTATGGAATTAGCTGAAGTGCTTCAGGCGGCTTCGAAGAGCTTGGTCCTGTATCCGGAGGACCACGTGGAGACAACGTGGCAGGAGCAGTCGCAAATCCCTCCTCGTCCCACGGGCTCGAAGTGCAGTGTTATGGTGTGCTCCCATGTGGACCCGGCGACGGCTGCAGCCCCATGCGGCCCGCGGTGCTACTTCTGCGGAGGAGCCAAGCATCCACGACAAAAGTGTCCCGCTAAAGCGGTAGTCTGTAACCTATGCGGTAAAAAGGGGCATTATGCGAAGGTGTGCAGATCGAAGCCCAAGAACGGCAGTGCGGCCTGTGACCCTTCGGAACGGGGATCATCACCATCGTCGTCGAAGTACTCACGGGGTTCGTCCACGTGCGAGTCCAGGACGACGCCATTGCGGTCGACGGAGTCGGAGGAGGATGACCACCAGGAGTCGCTACGTTTGGCGCCCTCACCCATGTGCGATTCATGGGGGCGGCCATTTTGGTCGACGATGACCATGAGCGACCAGCAGGGGTCCTCAGCATCGACCTCAGCTGCCTGCAGTGACGTTCACGGACCAACGGTGGCGTCGATCACCCTGAACCAGGCTAAGCATCACAGGCTTGACTGTTCGATGATGGATATACAGGTAAATGGTCGTGCAATTTATTGTCTGTTTGACCGCGGGAGCATTGAGAGCTTTATTCACCCTGACACTGTAAAGAGGTGTGGACTCCAGATTCAACCTGCCAAACAGACAATCTCTATGGCATCAAGGTCCCGGTCTGTCCCTGTGCTAGGACGTTGTGTGGTAACCTTGAAAGTGCAAGGCACAATTTACGAGCGATTCAGGCTCCTTGTGTTGCCGCATCTTTGCGCACCAATTCTCCTCGGACTAAACTTTATGGTCCACATGAAGAGTGTGATCCTACAGTACGGTGGGCCACTCCCTTCGCTGACAGTAGGGGAACAGCTGCAGTCGCCAAATTGTCCAAAGCGCCCCGCATGCAATCTTTCTACATTAAAGATCACCACACCCTCTTTATTCAAGAATCTGGTACCAGGCTGCAAGCCCATTGCTACTAAAAGTAGGCGTTACAGCGCTGAAGATCGGATCTTCATCAGGTCTGAGGTTCAGCGACACCTCAAAGAAGGGATCATACAGCCCAGTGTTAGTCCGTGGAGAGCACAGGTTGTGGTGGTCAAGAGCGGGAACAAACCCCGGATGGTCATTGATTATAGTCAGACCATTAATCGATATACGCAGCTGGATGCGTATCCCCTCCCGCGCATATCTGATATGGTCAATCAGATTGCGCAGTACCGGGTGTTCTCCACCATAGACCTTAAGTCCGCCTACCACCAACTCCCCATTCGCCCAGAGGACCGACAATACACGGCCTTTGAGGCGGATGGTCGTCTGTATCAGTTTCTTAGGGTTCCATTTGGTGTCACCAATGGGGTCTCGGTCTTCCAGCGTGCAATGGACCGAATGGTGGACCAGAACAGGCTGCAGGCTACCTTCCCGTACCTGGATAATGTCACCATCTGCGGCCATGATCAGCAGGACCATGACACAAATCTCCAAAACTTTTTACGCACTGCATCTCGCCTGAATTTGACCTACAACAGGGAGAAGTGTGTATTCCGTACGCGCCGGTTAGCCATCCTGGGATACGTGGTGGAAAACGGGGTCATTGGCCCTGATCCAAACTCAATGAGCCCTCGGATGCCCTCTCGCGCGGAACATGCGCTACTATGCAGGAGGATCGCTTGAACGCCCTCCATAATGACCTGTGCCATCCTGGGGTCACTCGGCTCTACCACTTTGTCAAAGCCCGCAACCTGCCTTACTCGGTGGAGGACGTCAGGTCGGTGACAAGGAGCTGTCGGATTTGCGCGGAATGCAAACCGCACTTTTACCGACCTGACCGGGCACATTTGGTCAAGGCCACTCGCCCCTTCGAGAGGCTGAGTGTGGATTTTAAGGGCCCCCTTCCCTCAACAGATCGGAACGTGTACTTTCTGAACATAATAGATGAGTACTCCCGGTTCCCGTTTGTTGACCCCTGCGCGGACACGTCGACTGCCACGGTGATCAAGGCATTCCGTGATCTTTTTACCCTGTTCGGGTACCCCAGCTATATCCATAGCGACAGGGGCTCGTCGTTCATGAGTAATGACTTGAGGCAATTCCTGCTCTCATACGGGATTGCCTCTAGTAGGACCATGAGTTACAACCCTAGGGGTAATGGACAGGTGGAAAGAGAGAATGCTACAGTCTGGAAGGCTGTCCTATGGGCACTGAAGTCCAAAGGCCTTCCAGTCTCCCATTGGCAGGAGGTCCTCCCTAATGCGCTTCACTCCATTCGCTCCCTCCTGTGTACGGCAACCAATGCTACTCCCCACGAGAGGATGTTCTCATTCCCTCGGAAGTCGTTCTCGGAGATATCTTTACCAGCCTGGTTAACGTACCCAGGACCTGTCATTACTTCAAAAGTCTAGTGAATATAATTGTATCCAATTTAATCTCTCCTCATATGACAGTCCTGCCATGCCAGGAATCACCCTGGTAAATCTTCACTGTATTCCCTCTATAGTAAGGACATCAATTCTCAGATAAGGACACCAACACTGCACACAGTACTCCAGGTGTGGCCTCACCAACGCTGTGATATTTTTGGCGTTCACTTCTTCACTGAACTTGTGGCCTCGATTGGAAAATAGTCACATATTTAAATTAAAGTAAAATACTGCGGAAGCTGGAAATCTGAAAACAGATACAAAGTAATCATTTAGCTTCTCCATTATTTCTCCATTCTTCATTATAAATTCTCCTGTCTCTGCCTGTAATGGACCCACATTTGTCTCAGCCAATCACTTCCTACTGACATACCGAGAGAAGCTTCTACAGTCATGTTTACGTTCTTCGCGAGATTGTATTCCTATTGTGTTCTCCCTTTCTTTATCAATGTCTTGGCCTTCCTTTGATGTACTCTATGGCACGGTGGCACAGTGGTTAGCACTGCTGCCTCACAGCATCAGGGACCCGGGTTCGATTCCCAACTTGGGTCACAGTCTATCTGGAGTTTGCACATTTGCCCCGTGTCTGCATGGGTTTCCTCCGGGTGCTCCGGTTTCCTCCTTCAGTCCAGTTCAGCGGGTTAGGTGGATTGGCCGTGCTAAATTGCCCCTTGGTGTCAGGGGGACTATCTAGGGTCAATGCATGTGTTGTGTGGATAGGGCCTGGGTGGGATTGTGGTCGATGCAGACTCAATGGGCCAAATGGCCTCCTTCTGCTGTGTAGGATTCTACGATCGGATGATTCTAAAAAACCTCCCAATTCTCAGGTTTACATCTATCTCTGGCAACTTTATAAACCTTTCCTTTTAACCTTCTTCAATCCTTACCTTCCTTTATCAGCCACAGTTGACTGGATTTTTTGTTGTTTTTGCACCTTGAAGGTGCTGTGTAATAATTCGTTGAAGAAGTTAGCCAATCCTTAATCCATTTCAGTATATTGCTTCCTATCCCATGTGCTTTTGTGTTGCTAATCAATCTCCTGTGAGGGACTTTATCAAAAGCGAAATATATTACGTTCATTGACTCTTTTTTATCAATTTTGTGAGTAACATCCTCAAACAAATGCAACAAGTTTGTCAAATATGATTTCCCATTTGTAAATCCATGCTGACTCTGCCCAATTAGATCATGATTATATACTCATCACATCCTTTATAATTGATTCCAGCATTTTGCCGGCTACAGATGTGAGGCTAACAGGTCTGTAATTCCCTGGTTTCTCTTCCCTCCCTTCTTGAGTAGTGGAGTGACATTTCATATAGAAACGTAGAAGTTGGAAAAGGAGGAGGCCATTCGGCCCTTCGACTCTGCTCCGCCCTTTATTTTGATCATGGCTGATCATTAAATTCGATATCCTGATTCCCTCTGTTGTAGGTAAAAATACCTCTGAGACTAGTCTGAGTCAAAATACAGTAAGGCTTTATTCTCACAAGCTTGCGGGAGAACCTGACCCCTGAAAGCTGAAGCCAAAGTTCTCCACCCCTTTCCTCCCTTGATCCCTTTAGCACCAACAGCTCTATCTAATTTCTCGTTGAAATCACACAATGTTTTGGCCTCAACTACTTTCGGTGGTATTGAATTCCGCCCATTTACCAGTCTCTGGGTGAAGAAATTTCTCCTCACCTCAGTTCTAAAATCCTCATACTATGACCCCGAGTTCTTTATAAACCTTGATAAAACTTTCCTTTTAATCTCATACAATCGTTACTTTCCTTTAGTATTTAGCACTAGAGCCTCACAGCGCCAGGGACCTGGGTTCGATTCCCGGCTTGGGTCACTGTCTGTGCTGAGACTGCATATTCCCCCTGTGTCTGCTGCGTGGGTTTCCTCTGAGTGCTCCAGTTTCCTCCCACAGTCTGAAAGATGTGCTGGTTAGGGTCGTTAGCCAAACTAAATTCTCCCTCAGTCGACCCAAACAGGCGCAGGAGTATGGCGACTCGGGGATTTTCACAGTAACCCCATTACACTGTTAGCATAAACCTTCGTTGTGACTAATAAATAAACTTTACTTTACTTTGTCAGCCATGGTTGTCTGGCTTTTTTGCGGTTTTGCACCTTGAAGCACCGTATCAGTGCTGTAAGCTATGTCACTGTTCTTTGAAGACTATCCATTGCCAATGCACATTGTCCCAGAAATTCACTCCAAAGTTCAGCTGAAAACGTTCAGTGCTGTGTTATTCCAGCTGATTGGATTCTTTACCTCGATGTCACCCAGGGATAGGGAGTGCTTGTTCATAGGCATTACTCTTGCCCTGCATGAGGTGTGAGGCCAGGCATAGCAACTCCATATAGACAGGAGAAACAGAAGAGAAAGGAGGACTTTTACCCAGAGACCTAATCCACCCAGGGTGACGAGAAAACACTGCTCCCACATTCATAGGAACATAGGAGCAGGAACAGGCCATCGAGCCTGCTCCAACATTTAATACGATCATGACTGATCACCCACTTCAATGACCTGTTCCCCACACCATCCCCGTAACTCGTTATTGCATTGGCATTTAGAAATCTATCATTCCAAATTTAAACACACTCAATAACTGAGCTTCCAAAGCCCTCAGAGGTAGCAAATTCTAAAGATTCATGAACCTCTGAGTAAGTGGGCCAGTGGCACCATGGATAACGCGTCTAACTGCGGATCAGAAGATTCGAGGTTTAACTCCTGGCTGACTCAAATTTCTATATTGACTGGGACTCACTTAGTGCTTGGGGCGTGATGGGGCAGGGTTGGTAAGGAGCAACCAGGAGGACTTCTTGAAATAGTATGTAGACAGTCCAACTAGGGAAGGGGCAATATTAGACCTGGTACTGGGGAATGAGCCTGGCCAGGTGGTGGACGTTTCAGTCGGGGAGCAGTTTGGGAACAAGAACCACAATTCAGTCAGCTTTAAGGTACTGATGGATAAAGATAAGTGTAATCCTCAAGTGAAGGTGCTAAATTGGGGGAAGGCTAATTACAACAATATTAGGCAGGAATTGAAGAATGTAGATTGGGGGCGGATGTTTGAGGGCAAATTAATATCTGGCATTGTGGAGGCTTTCAAGTGGAGGTTGATAGGGATTCAGGACGGGCACATTCCTGTAAGGATAAAGGATAAGTATGGTGAAGTAGGCCATTTTCCAAAGCCATATTTTTATTATCTCATCAATATTCACCTCATTAAACATATTCATTTATTGGACTGATTGGCACCATTCATAACGTGCCCACAATGCAGAGGGGAACACCCGAATGGACATTCGTTTAAATCCCCCTCTGCACAGCTGAGAAACCTTTAATTCAAGTTTGATGGAAGATCCTTATTCTGCCCAGCAACAGCACGAAGCTCTGCACAGCTGAGAGACCTTTAATTTCAAAGCTGACAAAAGATCTTTATTCTGCCCAGCAACAGCACGAAGCTGCATTTTAAACCGGCCCTTGGCCAGAAGATCGGGATATCTGAGAGTCAAGACCTGGCAGTGGGATATATGGCATAACTGTACTCTAAATAAAATATTATGGGAATAAAATGGCCAAGGCAGGCAAAGAAACTTAATAAACCAGGATAAAAAGAATAAAAGATTAGATTAAATCCCCCTACACACAGCAGGACAAAATGACATTAACACCTAATCTCGCAAGCATAGAATACAGACACAAAACATCAGAGGTTGATTTAGATAAGGGGACACATCGAGAGGATAATGGGAAACACATTAAAACATCGGGGCAAGAACAGGCAGTCCCATTAACACGGACACACACCATACAGATGCAAATTGACAAAGTCTACCAGGGAACTTCCTGACCAGATAGGCCACTTTTTAGGTATTGTAAAAATGTATGAGCAAATGTTCCCGCTCGAATTTGGATTCCTATAAATATCCAGAGCAAATGTGTAACTGTTGAGATCAACGTGGCCAAGCCACTGTTTCTAAGCTGGCTACGGGGGTCTCCCTGGGATCCCAGTCATTGTACAATAAAGAAAAACGCTTTGAACCTTGCCTTGCGACTCGACCTCCTTGAATGCACTGGTACAAAGGATTTTTCACTACAACAAATGGCGGAGTCAGCTCAGGATTTGATATCTGACTTCTGACTGGTGGCCACGGTCTGGAAGCTGGGATCAAATTTAAACGAATCTGATAAAAATCCAGAGCAGTCAAGGGCGAGTACAAGTCTCCGTTCAAAGTGAGGTACCTTTAAGGGTTCGGGTTTGTCCGGTTTAAATATTGTTGTCTTGTAGAACTGTATAATCTTGCCTAAGTTTTCAAAATTGAAACAGAATTCTGCACTAAAGAGGTATAGGTCAGGACGACCGCGTGGAAGAAGGTAAGTAACTTTAATAGAAATAGAGGACCAGAGGTAAAGATAACAGGTTTTGGGCTATTTGATAACGGGAATAAGGAATTAAGACTAATATAAAGATAAGAACCGCATGCAGAACTAATTGGTGTAACTAACCCAGGAGTGTAAACGAAACCGCTGTCTGTGCCAAGGCAATCGGACAAGGGAGTGCTTGACTCAAGGTGCCCGACCCTAAACTGGACGTTAAGAGGAGAAATCTCCCATGCTAAGGTTGGGTTTTGAAGCGGGCGCTAAGAGGCACAGGCACTCAGGGTGCAAGGCACGGACAGTGTAAATCGGGTAACAACACTGACTCTGAAGGGACGAACAACCTCAGAGTCGATATAGTTACTAATTATAACAGGGGCTTTGATAACAGATACATATGTGTAAGTGTTGAGGAAGAGGGGACCCGATCCATCCTGACCAAGAGACACAGCGACGGAGAATCCACTCGGGACCCGGGCGGAGTTTGATAACCTTGTTCGTCTGTAGGGAACACCACAGTCCATAGCAGGGTACCAGGGAGCTGAGACTCCCTTTTTGGGGTAACGGATCAACCTTGCTAGTGGAGGTGGTGGCCAAGCGGGAGGCGTTGTACTTAAAGGGGCTGGGGACAGGGGCCGACAAACCCACTAAAGACCAGCACACATCCCAATAAGACAACACAAAATAGACCAAGCGTGAGGTGTCAGGAATAGTTGGGGGAGCACAGGGGCAGAGACCCACTGGGACCCCACTACGAGACCCTACAGCAATACAGACGGTGCTGGAGCAGTATCAGTGACAGGAGATAAGAGAGAGAGAGTTGGGGCACTTTTACTGTTGGAACCAGCATACGGGGGTTGCAGGACTGCTAGACAGAAAAATGGCAGACCACGTTGTTAAGGGAGAAACTGCAGTAGCTCTCATTTTGAAGTATCTGTTAGCCAGAGAAGCGATTGTTGCAAAGATGAAACGGAACGGGTGGAACGCATCACAAACTATAGAAGATCAGAGCAAGTGGGTAGACGGAGTTAAACGGGACAAAACAAAAGTAATGCGAGTCATGTTAGTGACCCAGTTAGCTGGACTAATTGAGAAGGTAAATGCCTCCATGGAGGAGAGACACAAAGAGACAGAACAAATTAAGGTATTGCAGGAGAGAGTGAGGGAATTAGAACACAGAAACCACACTGCGGAGATAATGCAGAGATCAGCGGTCCCTCGGCCCTCATACGAGTCAGTGCAGAAACATACAACCGCTCCAGTATCAGAAGGGGACATAAAAAATTATAATCTAGCGCCAGTCACCAGAGGAGGGACGTTAGCACAACCAAAAGCAACCTATAAGCCTTTTACCCCAGGGGAAAGGCAGCAGATTATGGCATCCCTGGGGAAGTTAAAACCCAGAAGCGCAAACCTGGGATTTTGGGGCGAATTGGATTCACTCTGGGTAGGACACCAGTTACATTTAAGGGACATACACCAGCTGGTCAGGGCAGCCTGTCCAGCGGATAAATGGAGGTTGGTGGCAGGAGGGCCAGCGACCCAAGCAGCACAGGACTATAATGGAAAAGGTGGACAAATGCCGTTCCTACAACGGCTGAGATAGACGACCAGCAGGCACCCTTCACATTATTTAAGACCAAAATCCAACGGGTCTTAGGGAGCTCCCCCACTAATTGGAGCAGGATCACAAATACTAAACAAGTGCATCAGAATTTGGAGAGAGATTATTCCAGGTATATAGGGAGTGTTCAGGACAGGACAATGTGGATAGGAGAGACAGGGCTTTTATCCAGGCATTCAAGGACGGGCTATCAGAGGTACACCAAGAAATCCTTAAGATGGGGGTGATAGCTTTCCAAGACTATGATGAGCTCGTCGAGTGGGCTAGCGGGATAAAAGAAGGGAAGGTTTCCCAGACAAAGCTCAGACGAGAGAGAACTGGAACCCCCCATAACGGAGATAAGGGGAGAACCGGGCTCAGCTGCTACACGTGTGGCCAGCCAGGGCATATGGCTAGATTCTGCAGGGGAGCACCATTCAAAGGGAAACCCGAGAATGGCGGGCCCCGCTGTGACCACTGCCACAGGGCAGGGCACACCGAGGCAACGTGTTGGGGGAAACATGGGAGACCCCAAGACAACTATAGACCAACCCCGGCGGCACCACATTCCCGGAATCCACTCGGGTGACTAGAAGAGACCCCAAACCAGGGAGATGGGAGACAAGAGAGGATTAGTGTAGCCACGCCCACAGAAGACAGTGAATCCCGACAGAAGCCGGTGTCCATCCACCCCACTCATCGACCAACACTGGTCGAAATCTCACAACCCGTAGCTCCCATCCAATACAGGAAAGAGGGGGAGAGAATATATGTAGAAGCCTTGGTAGGGGGTAGGGAATGCCACATGTTAGTAGATACGGGAGCAGCCATATCAATTACAAACCTACCCCTGCCACTGACCAACAAAAGAATACACATAACCGGGGTAGGGGGAGAGAGAATACCCGCCTATCTTAGCGAGACCACACTAGTAGAAATCAACCACAAGTATATTCCAATGCAATTTTACGTATGTCAGAATAATGAGGGCACAATCATGGGGAACGATTTAATGAGGGAATACCAGGTGCTGATAGATTGTGGGAAAGGGAAACTAATTTGGCCACAACCTGACGGTAGGAAGACCGGAATAGGGACATTAGCTAGCCACCTGGGGACGGTTGGGGTAGCCACCAGTGTGTCCCGAGATTGGGATCAGGAAAAAGAAGGGTTCGGAGCCATCTGCACTTCCATTCCCGAAGCCTGGGCTAGGACGAAATTAGATACCGGACTAACCGACACAGAACCGATAAAAGTCCCAGGACCGGAACACAAGCCCCACCGACAATACCCTATCAAGAGAGAAGCGCAAGGGGCAGTGGTACAGGTCGATACAGGCACAGGTCGATACAGAGGAAGACTCAGAAATATTACCAGAGGTCCCAAAAGCCGGGAGCCGGGTCTTAACAAAAGTGCTTCCTTCAAAACCAGGATTTGCCCCAAGATGGCACGGACCTTACGAGGTCATTATTAGCGGAGATACCTGTGCCTGTATAGATATAAGAGGACAGGGGAGCTGGAAACATTGGACCCAATTAAAGCTGTATGAAGACAAATGAACTAAAGATACCGTTTTCGTTCGTTCAAATTCCACAGGAACCAGAACCAGATCTACTATCAAGACGTCGGAACAAACTACTGTTAATTTAATGACCTGTTTATTTTCTGTATATACTATAACTGTAAAAATACTGTTGTAAAAAACGATATGGGAATAGGGACATATTTGATGATAGCCATGACCATTGTAAATACGCTCCAACACATGGGGGTTAGGGGAGCAGAACCATCAATCATGGAAGAAAACCTATTCCTGAAAACACACATCCAGATCTATGGGAATAGGACCGCTTGTTACCCTTCAGCGCGATCAGTAAACTCCCTATTCATCGCAACACCGGGGTGGCTCCCACAAGAGTTATTCACTATTGACACAACGGGGGCACCCTGCAATGGGTACTTTAAACAAGGGATACAAGGAAGGTGTGTAGAGCTCGCTGAGCCGGGAATTCTAAGGTGGATGGGACCCCAATGGGAGGAGACACATGGGAACTACCCACAATGTTTTAAGGGAGAGGGATGGGGGTGCGTGCATGCCTTTGTCCCTAAAAATGATTCGTGCGCTGAGGCACATTGTGCTCTCCAGGAGTGCCTGGTCCGGGAAGGACACTTCACTTGTGACTGTAAGCAACAAAAATGCATTGCAGTCACCGCGGGTCGGCAGCTTATGTGTGGCAAGTGCAACGGCACTCAAGTAAGCTCAGCCTCGGGGACATACCCATTTGACTCTCACCAAGGGGTACAACCAAGTGGACAGTTCCGGGGGAGGGAAGGTTCCACAACATGGGACCATGTGGTCAAACGACCCCGGGGTAATGCATGTTATCGGGTTAAAGAAGGTTAAGTGTTTTTATTCAAAAATGTATACATGATGGCCACAGACAGGCCTCCAAGGTTCTTTTCCGTAGGGACAATCAGACCTCTCACGGTTCCGTGCCCAAGCGAAGGGCATGTCCAGAAACGCATAGTGACCAGGGCCATCAGCGCAGAATTCTGCGCCGACTGGCAGGCCCCTGTCACATTAGGATCTTCTTTGGGGTATGGATTTCTGGGGACACTATCCCTAGGGGGCGCCGCAGGGGTGATCAGTGCCAGTAATAGGAATTTCTTCATATGTGGACTTACCATCTTAGGAAACAGCACCCTACAAGCACTGGGTGCAATTGACCAAGAACTCGCAGAACTCAGACTATACGCACAGCAAACGGGATATGCAGTAGACTATCAGCTAGTCAGACAAGGAGGGGTATGCACCATCATCAAAGGAAAATGCATCACCTATGTACACGACGAGACATTAAACATAACAGCAGCCATGTCCGGGATACAAAAGCAATTGGATAGCTATAAACAGGGATTTACAGGGACTGATGGGTGGTTAGGGTGGCTGTTTAACACAGTTTGGGGAGCATGCATTATGAAGGGATTAATTTTAGTAGTAGCCATCCTGTTCACACTCTGCCTGGGCCTAACCTGTATTAAAGTGATATGTGCAAATATTGCATCAAGAATGCTACCCACTGCCAGTATCCAGCTGCAAGAATTTAACCAAACCACAGAGGAAGAGGAACAACGGCAAGGACGACATCAGTACAAGTCACTGTACCTCTGAAGATCGTCCATGGGGGGTCAGCCATGAATGGGACCCCCTGGACGAGAGGAGGGACTGAAGTAGGCCATTTTCCAAAGCCATATTTTTATTATCTCATCAATATTCACCTCATTAAACATATTCATTTCTTGGACTGATTGGCACCATTCATAACGTGCCCACAATGCAGAGGGGAACACCCGAATGGACATTCGTTTAAATCCCCCTCTGCACAGCTGAGAAACCTTTAATTCAAGTTTGATGGAAGATCCTTATTCTGCCCAGCAACAGCACGAAGCTGCATTTTAAACCGGCCCTTGGCCAGAAGATCGGGATATCTGAGAGTCAAGACCTGGCAGTGGGATATATGGCATAACTGTACTCTAAATAAAATATTATGGGAATAAAATGGCCAAGGCAGGCAAAGAAACTTAATAAACCAGGATAAAAAGAATAAAAGATTAGATTAAATCCCCCTACACACAGCAGGACAAAATGACATTAACACCTAATCTCGCAAGCATAGAATACAGACACAAAATATCAGAGGTCGATTTAGACAAGGGGACACATCGAGAGGATAATGGGAAACACATTAAAACACCGGGGCAAGTACAGGCAGTCCCATTAACACGGACACACACCATACAGATGCAAATTGACAAAGTCTACCAGGGAACTTCCTGACCAGATAGGCCACTTTTTAGGTATTGTAAAAATGTATGAGCAAATGTTCCCGCTCGAATTTGGATTCCTATAAATATCCAGAGCAAATGTGTAACTGTTGAGATCAACGTGGCCAAGCCACTGTTTCTAAGCTGGCTACGGGGGTCTCCCTGGGATCCCAGTCATTGTACAATAAAGAAAAACGCTTTGAACCTTGCCTTGCGACTCGACCTCCTTGAATGCACTGGTACAAGGGATTTTTCCCTACAACAAATGGCGTAGTCAGCTCAGGATTTGATATCTGACTTCTGACTGGTGGCCACGGTCTGGAAGCTGGGATCAAATTTAAACGAATCTGATAAAAATCCAGAGCAGTCAAGGGCGAGTACAAGTCTCCGTTCAAAGCGAGGTACCTTTAAGGGTTAGGGTTTGTCCAGTTTAAATATTGTTGTCTTGTCGAACTGTATAATCTTGCCTAAGTTTTTAAAATTGAAACAGAATTCTGCACTAAAGAGGTATAGGTAAGGACGACCGCGTGGAAGAAGGTAAGTAACTTTAATAGAAATAGAGGACCAGAGGTAAAGATAACAGGTTTTGGGCTATTTGATAACGGGAATAAGGAATTAAGACTAATATAAAGATAAGAACCGCATGCGGAACTATTTGGTGTAACTAACCCAGGAGTGTAAACGAAACCGCTGTCTGTGCCAAGGCAATAGGACAAGGGAGTGCTTGACTCAAGGTGCCCGACCCTAAACTGGACGTTAAGAGGAGAAATCTCCCACGCTCAGGTTGGGGTTTGAAGCGGGCGCTAAGATGGGAGTTCTGATCACAAACAGGACAAAAAGACACAAACTCAATTTACATAAATAATGGTTGGAATGCAAGTCTTTACAGCTAATCAAGTCTTAAAGGTAGAGACAATGTGAGTGGAGGTTAAAGGTTAAAGAGATGTGTATTGTCTCCAGACAGGACAGCTAGTGAGATTTTGCACATCCAGGCAGGTTGTGCGGGTTACAGATAGTGTGACATGAACCCAATATCCTGGTTGAGGCCGTCCACATGTGTGCGCAACCTGGCTATCAGTCTCTGCTGAGCGACTCTGTGCTGTCGTGTGTGGTGAAGGCCGCCTTGGAGAACACTTACCCGGAGATCAGAGGCTGAATGCCCGTGACCGCTGAAGAGCTCTCCAACAGGAAAAGAACAGTCTTGCCTGGTGATTGTCGAGCGGTGTTCATTCATCTGTTGTCATAGCGTCTGCATGGTTTCCCCAATGTACCATGCTTCAGGACATCCTTTCCTGCAGCGTAACAGGTAGACAACGTTGGCCGAGTTGCAAGAATATGAACCGTGTACCTGGTGGATGGTGTTATCGCGTGAGATGATGGCATCCGTGTCGATGATCCGGCACGTCTTGCAGAGGTTGCTGTGGCAGGGTTGTGTGGTGTCGTGGTCACTGTTCTCCTGAAGGCTGGGTAGTTTGCTGCGGACAATGTTCTGTTTGAGGTTGTGCGGTTGTTTGAAGGCAAGAAGTGGGGGTGTGGTGATGGCCTTGGCGAGATGTTCGTGTTCAGGAGAACAGTGACCACGGGGTCAGAGGTGAGCTGGCAAGGTGGATACAGAACTGGCTCGGTCATAGAAGACAGAGAGTAGCAGTGGAATGGTGCGTTTCTGAATGGAGGCTGTGACAAGTGGCGTCCCGCAGGGATCAGTGCTGGGATCTTTGCTGTTTGTAATATATATAAATGATTTGGAGGAAAATGTAACTGGTTCGATTAGTAAGTTAGCAAATGACACAAAGGTTGGTGGATTTGCGGAGAGCGGTGAGGACCATCAGAGGATACAGCAGGATATAGATCGGTTGGAGTCTTGGGCGGAGAAATGGCAGATGGAGTTTAATCCAGACAAATATGAGGTAATGCATTTTGAAAGGTCTAATACAGATAGGAAATATACAGTAAATGGCAGAACCCTTCCGAGTATTGATAGGCAGAGGGATCTGGGTGTACAGGTACACAGGTCACTGAAAGTGGCAATACAGGTGGAGAAGGTAGTCAAGAAGGCATACGGCATGCTTGCCTTCATCGGCTGAGGCATTGAGTTTAAAAATTGGCAAGTCATGTTGCAACTTAATAGAACCTTAGTTCGGCCACACTTGGAATATAGTGTTCAATTCTGGTCGCCACGCTACCAGAAGGATGTAGAGGCTTTGGAGAGGGTACAGAAAAGATTTCCCAGGATGTTGCCTGGTATAGAGAGCATTAGTTATGAGGAGAGGTTGGAGAAACTTAGTTTGTTCTCACTGGAACAATGGAGGTTGAGGGTTGACCAGATAGAAGTCTACAAGATTATGAGGAGCATGGACAGAGTGGATAGTCAGAAGCTTTTTCCCAGTGTGGAAGAGTCAATTACTCAGGGGCATTGGTTTATGGTATGTGGGGCAAGGCTTAAAGGAGATGTATGAGGCACGTTTTTTACACAGAGGGTGGTAGGTGCCTGGAAATCACTGCCGGGGGAGGATAGTGGAAGCAGATACGATAGTGACTTTTAGGTGGCATCTTGAGATATACATGAATAGGATGGGAACAGAGGGATTTGGTCCCTGGAAGTAGAGGGGCTTTAGTTCAGTCAGGCAGCATGGTGCAGGCCTGGAGGGCTGAAGAGTTTGTTCTTGTGCTGTAATTTTCTTTGTTCTTTGTTCTTGGTTCTAAAAGAAATCTCCTCATCTCTGTCCTAAGTGGCTTCCTACTTATTTTAAAATTAGGCCCCCCGAGTTGGAAAGTCTCCAAACTGGGGAAACATCTCACCTGCATCTAGCCCATCTATTCATTCAAGTATTTTATAGGTTGCAATGACATCACTTCTCATTCTTCGAAACTCAAGAGAATACAGATCCAGTTCCCTTAATCGCCCTTCAACACTAGCCAACGCACGAATGTCCCCTTTATTCCTATTCTCTGCTGCCTGTTAACCAATCCTTAATCCATTTCAGTATATTGCCTCCCAATCCCATGTGCTTTTATGTTGCTAATCATTCTCCTGTGGGAGATTTTATCCAAAACCAAATATATTACTTCCGTCGACTCTCCTTTATCAAATCTGATAGTAACATCCTCAAAAACATCCCACAAATTCATCAAAAATGATTTCCCAATTATAAATACATGTTGACGATCCCCAATTGGATCACAATTACACATTTATCACATTCTTTATATTGGCTTCCAGCATTTTCCCTGTTACTGACATAAGGCTAACAGGTCTGTAGTTCCCTGTTTTCTCTCTTCCTCTCTCCTTAAATAGTGGGGTGACATTTCCCCCTTCCAATCTCCAGGAATCATTCCACTATCTGTAGAATTTTGGAAGATGATCACAAATGCACCCACTATCTCAATAGCAACCTCTTTCAATTCTATGGGATGCATAATATCAGGTCACGGGGAATTATCAACTTTCAGTCCCATTAATTTCTCCAAGACAACCTTCTTACTTCAACAAACTTCCTTCAACTCCTCATTCTCCAAAATCCTTTGGATGTCTAAATCTGGGAGATTTCCTGGATCTTCCTCAGTGAAAACAGATACAAAGTAATCATTTAGTTTCTCTGCCATTTCTTTATTCCCCATTATGAATTTTCCTGGTTCTGCCAGTAATGGACCCAAAAACAGCAAATGCTGGAAGATCTCAGCAGGTCTGACTGCGTCTGTGGAGAGAGAATAGAGTCAATGTTTTGAAATGTTGGCTCCATTCTCTCTCCACAGTCGCTGCCAGACCTGCTGAGATTTTCCAGCATTTTCTATTTTTATTTGGGATTCCAGCATTCGCAGTATTTTGCCTTTACCTGAGTGAATTGGACCCACATTTGTTTTAGCCAAACATTTCCTTTTTACAAACCTAAAGATGCTTTTACAGTCCGTGTATATGTATTTTCCTAGATTACGTTCATATTCTGTTCTCCCTTTCTTTATCAGGGTCTTCGCCTTCGTTTGCTGTATTTTTGCAACTATTTCTGGCAACTTTATAAACCTTTCCTTTTAATCTTATACAATCCTTACCTTCTTTTGTCAGCCTGTAGGACTGGCTTTTCTGGGGTTTTGCACCTTGAAGCAATGTATCAGTGCTGTAAACTCTGTCGTTGTTCTTTATATATTGAAAATGCACAACCCCATATAGACAGGAGAAACAGAAGAGAAAGGAGGACTTTTACCCATTGGCCCAGCCCAAACCACCTAGGGTCACTGGAAAATACTGCTGCCACATTCATAGGAACATCGGAGCAGGAGCAGGCCATTCAGCCCATCGAGCCTGCTCCACCATTCAATGCAATCATAAATGATCACCCACTTCAAGTAATACTTCACTAATCCTGTACTCAAATTCAGTTGCGATAATGGCTAACATTCCATTAATTTTCCTAATAGCTTGCTGCATCTGCATGTTAGCCTTCAGTAGCTCATGGACAAGGTCAGGTCCCTTTGTACATCTGCCCTTTCTAATTTATTACCATTTAGTAAATACTCTGCACATCTGTTCTTTCTACCTAAATGGATAACCTCACATTTCACCACATTATATTCCATCTGCCATATTCCTTCCCACTCGCTAAGTCTGTCCAAATTGCCCTGTAGCCGTTTTACATCTTCCTCACAACACACATTCCCACCAGCTTTGTATCATCTGCAAAATTGGCGGATGTGAGTAGTTCTTAACATTCTACAGTTGCTGCACAAAACTAAAAAACTAAAAAGGAGCTGTCAGCAAAGTCTCCCATTGGTCGAGCTGGGTTCAGTGATGCGATGACCAAATTAAGCAACCACTCTGATGTATTTGACATCACTGATTGTGATGCGGTCACACCCAGTGAGAGATAAAGTGCAGCACTGTCGCACAGCCTGATGTCTCGATGGTGAGTTTGGGTTAACATGCTCCCTCTCTTCTCTCCCTTAAACCTCCTTCAGTCTTTAAATATTCAGTCTTTTCAACCTCAGTGCTTCATTATTTTACCAATCCAACCTCTTGTTTGTTAATTGAGGCTTCCAAAAAAAAGCTTGTAACAAAGTCTCCATGGAGCCAAGCGAGGAAAAGAAACCGAGCAGTGGTTAAAAAGTTAAGTCTTAATTTTCTTTTCATGTTCAATTTTGACAAAGCTTATTTTTAAAAACCCAACTTTTGAAAATAGTTTTTTACAAGTCTGTAGTTCTCAACATTCTACAGTTGACATCAAAACTAAAAGATATTTGCCAATGTTATGAAGATCCTTAAAAGAACATTTTTCCTCATTAGGAATCTTCACATCACTGGCAAATTTTTCTTTACTTTTGCTCGTCAACTGAAGAACTGAATTTTTTTAAATCACTCTTTTTAAAAGTTAGGTTTTAATGAGTTCTGTTTGTGTGCTCGGGGGGGTGGGGGAAGGGGGATAATCGTGGGGAACGTATGAAGGTGTGCAGTTATTTCAGCTTTAGTGATTCCACTGTTTTATTGTCCAATCTTGTTGGTTGTTACCTTAGGGGCCCCAAAGAAAAGATGTAAAATGAGGTCTCTGGAGCCAACCAAAGGAACAACCAAGCGGCCAATACAAAGCTATGTATTCTTTTAGTATTTAATTTAGCAGTATACTGTAATTATATAGTTATGATTCGCACAGCAGTAGCAAATATTTAACCTGCTTTGCTCAATTTAATATTTATTCAGAACTTATAGAAGTTTGGCTTTAATAACCCGTGTTCATCTGATTGGCGGAAAATAGAGTAATATATGTTGGTAAGAAATAACCTCGAGTACATTGTTGCACACGCCCCTGTAAATTGTCACATGCCCGTGTACATTGTCATACACACAACACACATACCCAACACACATTGCCACACACTCAGAACACATTACCACACGCTCAACACATATTGACATGCATCAACCACACTGCCACACACTCAACACACATTGTCACACACTAAAACACGTTGACACACATCCAACACACACATACATGCAACACACATTGACACATCCAACACACACATGCATCCAACACACATTGACACACACGCAATACACACATGCATCCAACAGCATTGACACACACCCAACACACAAATGCACACAACAGACACACATATATCCAACACACACATGCATCCAACGTACCCAACAAACACCTGCTTCCAACACACATTGACACACATCCAACACACAAATGCATACAACACACCCAACGCACACATGTCACCAACACACATTGACACACACCCAACAAACACATGCATACAACACACACATATATCCAACACACACATGCATTCAACATACACAACACACACATGCATGCAATTTACAAATGCATCCAACACACATATGCATCCAACACACTCAACAAACACATGCATCCGACACACATTGACACACACCCAACACACAAATGCATACAACACACACATGTATCCAACACACATTGACAGACACCCAACACACAAATGCATCCAACACACCCAACGCACACCTGCCTCCAACACACCCAACACACACATGCATCCAACACACATTGACACACACCCAACAAACACATGCATCCAACATACTTTGACATGCATCCAACACACGAATGCGTACAACACACACATGTATCCAACACACATTGACACACACTCAACGCACACATGTAACCAACACACATTGACACACACCCAACAAACACATGCATCCAACACACTTTGACATGCACCCAACACACAAATGCATACAACACACACATATATCCAACATACACATGAATCCAACATACCCAACACACACATGCATGCAGCACACACATATATCCAACACACACATGCATCCAACACACGTTGACACTCACCCAACAAACACATGCATCCAACACACATTGACATGCACCCAACACAGACATGCATGCAACACACACATATATCCAACACACACATGCATCCAACACACGTTGACACTCACCCAACAAACACATGCATCCAAGACACATTGTCATGCATCCAGCACACACATGCATGCAACACACATATATATCCAACACACACATGCATCCAATACACGTTGACACACACCCAACAAACACATGCATCCAACACACACATATATCCAACTCACACATGCATCCAACATACCCAACACACACATGCATGCATGCAACACACACATGCATGGAACACACACATATATCCAACACACACATGCATCGAACACATGTTGACACTCACCGAACAAACACATGCATCCAACACACATTGACATGCACCCAACACACACATGCATGCAACACTCACATATATCCAACACACACATGCATTCAACATACAGAACACACACATGCATGCAATTTACAAATGCATCCAACACACATATGCATCCAACACACTCAACACACACATGCATCCGACACACATTGACACACACCCAACACACAAATGCATACAACACACACATGTATCCAACACACATTGACAGACACCCAACACACAAATGCATCCAACACACCCAACGCACACCTGCCTCCAACACACCCAACACACACATGCATCCAACACACATTGACACACACCCAACAAACACATGCATCCAACATACTTTGACATGCATCCAACACACGAATGCGTACAACACACACATGTATCCAACACACATTGACACACACTCAACGCACACATGTAACCAACACACATTGACACACACCCAACAAACACATGCATCCAACACACTTTGACATGCACCCAACACACAAATGCATGCAACACACACATATATCCAACACACACATGCAGCCAACACACGTTGACACTCACCCAACAAACACATGCATCCAACACACATTGTCATGCACCCAGCACACACATGCATGCAACACACACATATATCCAACACACACATGCATCCAATACACGTTGACACACACCCAACAAACACATGCATCCAACACACATTGACATGCACCCAACACACACATGCATACAACACACACATATATCCAACATACACATGAATCCAACATAGCCAACACACACATGCATGCAGCACACACATATATCCAACACACACATGCATCCAACACACGTTGACACTCACCCAACAAACACATGCATCCAACACACATTGACATGCACCCAACACACACATGCATGCAACACACACATATATCCAACACACACATGCAGCCAACACACGTTGACACTCACCCAACAAACACATGCATCCAACACACATTGTCATGCACCCAGCACACACATGCATGCAACACACACATATATCCAACACACACATGCATCCAATACACGTTGACACACACCCAACAAACACATGCATCCAACACACATTGACATGCACCCAACACACACATGCATGCAACACACACATATATCCAACTCACACATGCATCCAACATACCCAACACACACATGCATGCATGCAACACACATGCATGCAACACACACATATATCCAACACACACATGCATCCAACACATGTTGACACTCACCCAACAAACACATGCATCCAACACACATTGACATGCACCCAACACACACATGCATGCAACACTCACATATATCCAACACACACATGCATCCAACATACCCAACACACACATGCATGCAACACACACATGCATCCAACACTCATTAGAACATTGACACATAGACATTTAAATATTGACACATGAACATTTGAACATTGACGCATAGAACATTTAAATATTGACACATAGATATTTGAACACTGACACACTGACATTTAAACATTGACACAAGACATTTGAACATTGACACAAAGACATTTGAACTTTGACACATAGACATCTGAACATTGACTCATAGATATTTGAACATTGACACATAGACATTTGAACATTGACACACTGACATTTGAACATTGACACACTGACATGTAAACATTGACAAATGGACTTTAGAAAACTGACACATAGATATTTATCATTGACACATGGACATTGGAACATTGACACACAGACATCTTAACGTTGACACAAAGACATTTGAACTTTGACACATAGACAGTAGAACATTGACTCATAGATATTTAAACATTGACACATAGACATTTAAACAGTGACACATAGACATTGGAACATTGACACATAGACAGTAGAATATTGACACACAGACAGTAGAATATTGACAAATAGACATTTGAACATTGACACATGGACATTAGAACATTGACACATAGCCATTTGAACATTGACACATAGACATTGGAACATTGACACATAGACATTAGAACATTGACACAGACAGAAGAACATTGACAAATAGACATTAGAACATTGACACATAGACATTAGAACATTGACACATAGCCATTTGAACATTGACACATAGACATTTAAACATTGACACATAGACATTGGAACATTGACACATAAACATTAGAACATTGACACACTGACATGTAAACATTGACATATGGACATTAGAACACTGACACATAGATATTTATCATTGACACATGGACATTGGAACATTGACACACAAACATCTTAACATTGACACAGACAGAAGAACATTGACACGTTGACATTTAATCATTGACACAAAGACATTTGAACTTTGACACATAGACATCTGAACATTGATTCATAGATATTTAAACATTGACACATGGACATTGGAACATTGACACACTGACAGTTAAACATTGACACATAGAAATTAGAACATTGACACAAAGACATTTGAACATTAACTCGTAGATATTTAAACATTGACACATAAACATTAGAACACTGACACATAGACATTGGAACATTGACACACAGACATTTGAACATTAACACATAGACATTTGAACATTGACACATAGACATTAGAACATTGACACATAGCCATTTGAACATTGACACACTGACATTTGAACATTGACACATTGACATTAGAACACTGACACATAGATATTGGAACATTGACACATATACATTTGAACACTGACACATACATATTGGAACATTGACACATAGACATTTGAACATTGACACATAGACATTGGAACATTGACACATAGACATTCGAACATTGACACATAGCCATTTGAACATTGACACACTGACATTTGAACATTGACACATTGACATTAGAACACTGACACATAGATATTGGTACATTGACACATATACATTTGAACACTGACACATAGATATTGGAACATTGACACATAGACATTTGAACATTGACACATAGACATTGGAACATTGACACATAGACGTTAGAACATTGACACATAGCCATTTGAACATTGACACATAGACATTAGAACATTGACACATAGCCATTTGAACATTGACACATAGACATTAGAACATTGACACATAGACACTGGAACATTGACACACTGACATTTGAACATTGACACATGGACATTAGAATATTGACACATAGACATTTGAACATTCTCACACTGACATTTGAACATTGACACATAGACACTAGACCATTGACACATAGACATTTAAACATTGACACATAGCCATTTGAACATTGACACACTGACATTTGAACATTGACACATTGACATTAGAACACTGACACATAGATATTGGAACATTGACACATAGACATTAGAACATTGACACATAGCCATTTGATCATTGACACATAGCCATTTGAACATTGACCCACTGACATTTGAACATTGACACATTGACATTAGAACACTGACACATAGATATTGGAACATTGACACATATACATTTGAACACTGACACATAGATATTGGAACATTGACACATAGACATTAGAACATTGACACATAGACATTTGATCATTGACACATAGCCATTTGAACATTGACCCACTGACATTTGAACATTGACACATTGACATTAGAACACTGACACATAGATATTGGAACATTGACACATATACATTTGAACACTGACACATAGATATTGGAACATTGACACATAGACATTTGAACATTGACACATAGACATTGGAACATTGACACAAAGACATTAGAACATTGACACATAAACATTAGAACACTGACACATAGACATTGGAACATTGACACACAGACATTTGAACATTAACACATAGAAATTTGAACATTGACACATAGACATTAGAACATTGACACATAGCCATTTGAACATTGACACACTGACATTTGAACATTGACACATTGACATTAGAACACTGACACATAGATATTGGAACATTGACACATATACATTTGAACACTGACACATACATATTGGAACATTGACACATAGACATTTGAACATTGACACATAGACATTGGAACATTGACACATAGACATTAGAACATTGACACATTGACATTAGAACACTGACACATAGATATTGGCACATTGACACATAGACATTTAAACATTGACACATAGCCATTTGAACATTGACACACTGACATTTGAACATTGACACATTGACATTAGAACACTGACACATAGATATTGGAACATTGACACATATACATTTGATCATTGACACATAGCCATTTGAACATTGACCCACTGACATTTGAACATTGACACAAAGACATTAGAACATTGACACATAGACATTTAAACATTGACACATAGCCATTTGAACATTGACCCACTGACGTTTGAACATTGACACATTGACATTAGAACACTGACACATAGATATTGGAACATTGACACATATACATTTGAACACTGACACATAGATATTGGAACATTGACACATAGACATTTGAACATTGACACACTGACATTTGAACATTGACACATAGACATTAGAACATTGACACATAGACACTGGAACATTGACACATGGACATTTGAACATTGACACATGGGCATTAGAATATTGACACATAGACATTTGAACATTCTCACACTGACATTTGAACATTGACACATGGACATTAGAACATTGACACATAGACATTTCAACATTTACACATAGACATTTAAAAATTGACACATAGCCATTTGAACATTGACACACTGACATGTAAACATTGACATCTGGACATTAGACCACTGACACATGGATATTTATCATTGACACATGGACATTGGGACATTGACACACAGACATCTTAACATTGACACAGACATTTGAACATTGACACATAGACATTAGAACGTTGATACACAGCAAAGTAACTTTGTGTAACTGCTCAGAGCACAATTTCACACAGTTGAATGTACATTGCCATTGTCACACACCACTGTGGTCTGCACTGTCTGCCTCTTCACACAACCTGGTATACATTGTCACACAAACCAGTTTACATTGTCACACAACCCGGTGTACATTGTCACATAGCCCGGTTTACATTTTAACATAGCCCGGTGTCCTCCCAGTATACATTATTACATCCCATCTTGACCGCCGGTGTACATTCTCACACAATACGTTGAACATTCTCGGTATGAACATCCCAGAGTGAGTGGAAATTGTTGTAATGATAATTGATGTGTGTCCACTGTGTGAATGAACATTGGGTGAACATTGTGTGAGTGAATGTGGAGAGAATGAACAAAATCAGTGTGAACATTGTAGCGATAGGGGCCCAGCGAAGGTATTCATGTCACCTCATGTTTCAGAAGGACCCACAGTGTTAAGTTCCACATGGGCGGGACCTCTCCTCGGGATCATGGGCCCCGGGGGCAGAGGGTCCTGCATTTTGCTGAAAGCTCAGAGTGCTTTGGCTTCTCTGTTGAGCAGGCAATAACAATCAGGGAGGGAGGTGGCATCCACTACCAATGTGTCGATCACCCGCCTGAGGCCTGGCATCTTAGTGAAGATCCCGGGCCTGGGGTGGATGATGGCAGGAATGGGGGTGTCTAGGCTGGGGTCGCAAAGCCGTGGAGCGTCAGCATCAAGCGGGGAGAGGGGCAGGCTCTCTGAGAGCCTCCCCCCTTCCTCTCCTGATCCTGGGTTCCTCAATTGAAAGAGGAACCCCCCGGGAGTCCACAAGTAACCCGGCCCGTATGCGTTTGCTTCGTGTGCTCCTTTGCCTAGTGATCCTCTGACCTGCTTGCTGCTGGGTTGGTGCCAGCAGAGAGGATGAGAATGAGGTCAATACGTGGACAGTAGTTGTCCATTTATGAGCCTCATTGTTGTCATGGTGGGAAAGCCAATCCCGCGGGGCATTCTCTCCATGAAATCTAATTTGGGTGGGGGAGGGGAGGTCGTAGGGCCCCACCCTTTCAACTCAAATAAATGCACTCGAGGACCCTGGCGGGATGACAACGGACACAGCGTCAACCAAGGAAAACAGGAAGAGCGGCGGGCTCAGGTTCACGGGGAAGAGGCCGTGTTAGGATTAGAGTTAGGATTAGGCACTCAGCTCGGGGAGGCCATTAAATTCCACCCATAGTTGAGCGAGTGTGTGTGTGTGAGCAGTGTGAGTGTGGACAGTGTGAGTGTGAACATTGTTGGTGACACATCAAGCCAGCCACATCCGATTAAAATTTCACTATTATTCCACGTGTTATTCATTTAATTGAGTGTGAACAGTATGCGTGTGAACAGTGTGTATGCAAAAAATGTGAGTGTGAACAGTGTGTGAGTGTGGACAGTATGCGTGTTGTGAATGTGAACTTTGTGAGTGTGAATATTTCAGTGTGAACATTGTGTGAGTGTGAACAGTGTGTGAGTGTGGACAGTATGCGTGTTGTGAATGTGAACTTTGTGAGTGTTAATATTTCAGTGTGAACATTGTGTGAGTGTGAACAGTGTGTGAGTGTGGACAGTGTGCGTGTTGTGAGTGTGAACTTTGTGAGTGTTAATATTTCACTCTGAACATTGTTCGAACAATTCAGCTCAAAATAAATCACCATTTTCTTGCCATATTTTTCTCAAGTAATTTCAAATTATCTTTTGCATCCTCATCTCGATCAGGGGCGTAGCCAGGTTCTAAAGTTAGGGGGAGCGAGCACCTAAAAAAGGCGCCACGGCCCACGACGCATCCATTGGTTTCATCCAGATCGAATTGTTTGATGCAATGACGCAGGGCTGGGAGTGATGGTTTTATGAGCAGATCTCCCACTCACCTGACAAAGGAGCAGAGCTCCGAAAGCTAGTGGCGTTTGCTCCCAAATAAACCTGTTGGACTTTAACCTGGTTTTGTTAGACTCCTTACTGTGTTTACCCCAGTCCAACGCCGGCATCTCCACATCATGGCTACGGGAGTCGAACAGCTCCGCATTGCGATTGGTGACTGTGTTACAGCAGCACACGGCAATTGGCTGCAGCAGATGTCAATCACATTGTGGGTGGGTGTTGCGCTGAGCACATCGCTCTACGATTGGTCTGAATTGCCACCGTCATTGTCATTGTTCTCGCTCATTTCAGACGGATGGAGCTTACGGATTGGATAAAGAAGCTGTCACTCAGTCAATGCAGAGCGGCAATTGGATGACAGATGTCTCAATTGCTGATTAGTTTAATGAACTGTCGCTCACTGGACAGCGGCTCTGATTGGACAATAGGCCGGTAAAGAGGGCAGGGATTCCCATGGGTCCATCAGACACCGGGCGGAGCAGCAGCAAATGTCCGGCCTGTGGCTTCAGTCCCCACGTCCGGGTCCTGAGGCAGCGGCAGAGTTCCGGATGGGGAAAGGTTTTGGCAGCGGGAATCCCGTCCCGCCCGGCTGTCAATCCGCAGCTCAGTGTTTCCAATGGCAGCTTCCTGTGTAAAAATGTCACTCCCAACAGTGGCGGCGCTGCAAACGTTGAAAAGGCGCCACTTTTGAAGAATGTGCTCAGGGGGAGCGGTCGCTCTCCCTGCTCCCCCTCTCGCTACGCCACTGATCTCAATCCACCCTCCATCAGGCAGGAAATTGCACATCCAAACCACTTTGTTACCTTTTGTTCCAATGCCAATTGCCTTGACACTTTAGAGACAGATTATCTTTATTTGTTTAACCTGTTAAAAATGCCTTTGTTGAATTGCTTTATCTCCAATGTTCTAGCTGAGACAAAAGAGAATTTGGTCCAGGTTTGTATCCTTCAACACAAGACACTGCACCCAATTTCAATCCCACTGTTACATATCAAATACCAGCCTGCACATATTTAAGTGCTCCACAACATTGGGCAACCCCATCCTTACAACATCGTGCGGGCAGAGCAGTGGCAGTAAGCCTCCCTCCGTTGGCATCCCAGCCACGTGTCAAATGGGGACCCCCCAAGCGCTGTCATCGCGCCTGTTTGCCTGACTTGCATTTGGCGCTGCTGGAGCTCTTGTGCGCTGGTGAGATCTAGGGTCGACGCCATCCCAGGCATGGTTGGCACTGAGCGTTCCTGCCCTTAGGGTGCCCACCCAGCAAGCCTATCGGTAGGGTTCTACCTGTGGGCTACAGAGGCAACTGGGTTCAGGCATTTTCGAGCAGAGAGCGGCTGGCCAGCAGTCAAACAGGGCCCCCCTCTGTCATACCCCAGCTGCTTATTTTCATTGCAGGAACACCAGGCACAAGGTTTCTCCCAACGGTGCCTGGTGTTGCTGTGATGAAAATGTAGAGGGATGGCGAGGATGGGGAAGTGCCACGTGGAGGCGGTGACACCGCCCCATCTTTGTCTTGTGGGGGGAGGGATGAGGGTAGATGGTCATGCTTGGAATGTTTCCTGACCCTTGGTAGCGGGTAGAGGAGGAGCAAAAAGCCTGGGAGCCGGCTTCTTGCACCCCTTGACCCGTAGTGCAAGCGTCATGCCAGGTGGACGAAGAAAAGGGGGAAGGAAGGCGTCGGCATGACTGGGCCTTTATGTCAGTGTTGTTTAAAGAGAGAAAAGGGGCCAAGGTGTGACAGAGGGGGACCTTTTCCGATCACTTGTTCGCTGCTCCCTGGCCGGGAGTGCCCGAACCCTGCTAGCTCCGTACCCACGGGTGGGATCCTGGCGTGGGCTTGGTCCGTGGGGCACCTTAGGGTGGTTGCTCGCCGTGCCTGGGATTGGCCTCGGTGGCATTGCGTCTACCGGCAGCCAACAGCTGCACTGGCTCCGAGCGGGTGGCAGGCGCGGTGGCAGCGCAGGGGGAGTCTCTACATGACTACATGGACCAGGCTGCCCTCAGAGGGAGGCCCACCCCCACTGTCCATCTCAGCACGGTGAGGGAAGAATGTGGCTGCCGTCAGGCGTCAGCAACACGTGCGTCACTCGATAATCTGCTGCCGGCTAGTGCAGGCGCAGAGCGGGATAGGTTTACATCCAAGTTAAATTGATTGCTTGCTGTAAGGCATCTTGCGTTTGTAATTCCGGATTCGATTGAGTGTAATTAATTGTACAGTTAGTAAAGCACATCTTTTTGATTTGTTTCAGGAGACCAGCGTGTTCCAACCAACTCGATAGGACCTGAACTAGGAGACCCCCTCAAACCAATGCAGTACATCACATATGTATTTAATTGTTGCGTTGCCTTTTCTTTTATTCTTCACCTTGGCCCTGGATGCCTGAAGACGAAGTCTAACAAGAAAGATTAAATCTCTAATCGTATTCATAATATAATTATTAATCTATCCACACCACATTCATATCCCATATTTATTTAAATAGAGATTTCTGAGGCACAGGTTGCTAAATTAAGAAAGAGAGGGTCTAGAATTTTTGAATATTGTGCCAGGGATTAATTAGGTGCCATATTTTAAAACTACGTCAGGTGTAAAGTAAATCAGAGCAGAGTACATTCTCGCATATGTTGGATTTATTTCTTAGAGAGTGGTTAGTGTTTGGAATTCTACACCCCAGAGAGATAAGACATTGAATATGTTGAAGGATAAATTTAGGTAGAATTTTGTTTCCCAAGGGGTGTCGATTAAGGGTTCTCGGGGGAGAGCAGAGCAGGAAAATAGTTAGTTATTAGTTAAAGTGAGACCCATCTTAATTCATAATGTTGCAAAAGGGTCTACTCCTGCTCCTATTAATGTTAAACATAGCACGCAGGCTTAGAAGCATAGGGGTTAACATTGTCAAATAAAGTCGTCAGTAATTTGTCCCTTTAGATTGCAGATCCTCTTGTTAACATGTTGTTGCTTCACACACATGTTGGGTTTTAATTCCTCGGGGCGAAGGTTGGGATGGGGGTTAACTCGAGATCGCTTGTAATGTACCATGGGGCAGCCATGGTCTCCTGGAGCTTTGCTTGATTGCCCTTCGGGGGGTCGGGGAGGAATTTCCCGGAGTTTTTCCTGCAATTGGGCCTCTCAGGTTTTTTGCTCCGGTTTTTTGCCTTCCCCAGGTGCCAGCATTACTTAACGGGGGTGGGGTTGTGGGTGGGGGGGGTCCCACCAATCAGGTCAATCTGGTTCCAAACTACTTTTTTATTTGACGTTTCTGCATTGAGCCGTTTTTGGGAATGAGCAAACGCCCATTCTTCAGATCCAGTTCTTGCTGCAACTTTAGAACGTCAAGTACAAAAGTCACTCAGTAATAATAATATGTGCACTAAAATAAATTAAACTGAAATAAAAGATAACTACATTTTAAATCACATCTCTGTTGTTTGTGTCTTTATTTCTTCAATGTTGGTGTTACATATTGCTGGGTGGCTCTGGTAGTTTCTCCACTTAAGTGGCACGGGTACAAACAACCACTTCCCCTTTGACATGCTGCTTCTTTTCTGCAGTATCCCTTTAAGGGATCTTATTGAATGGCGGAACAGGCTCGAGGGGCCGAGTGGTCTTACTCCTGCTCCTCATTCGGTTAATTTGTCCCGTGGTTTTATTTGATTTTGTTTAGTTCACTGTTCGTCTCTTTTGTCTGAAACACGAGTGGCAAAATGTTGAGTTCTGAGGCAGCCTCAGCTTCACCAACAAGTAAACACCACCCCGTGCCCCCCTTCCCCCGGCACCCACCCAACCCGGACCAACTCAGTCCGGACCAGCTCTGATCAAAAGAGATCAGGTCAGGAGACTATCTGAGGGTTTTACCCGCGAGAGATGTAGAAAACAGAAGAAAATTGGAGTTGATTTTCCCCAGACAACTTCACACATTAAAGAGCCTCTGAGGTTACCACGTTTGGTCTCAAGCTACAAGCTGGTTTAGCTCTTGTTTTAGTGTAAGGCACACACACAGGCACACACACAGGCACACACACAGGCACACACACCTTGATAAAGAAGTTGAAATATCCAGGAAACTACAAGGATCATTTAAATGGCTCACAGACAATGGGAATTGCCTGCTTGCCCTCATTAAAGAGGCTGAGTTTCATTTTGAGAGGTAAACGCCTCATTTAATAAACTCTCCGAGGAGCCCGGCTGAAGCAGGAGTTGAGCCACTTCCAGCACGAATGGACCACACATGGAGCAAAGTGAATGAAGTGCAGACATAAATTCAACTTGGAGAGTTATACGATATCGTTGCAAGGCTGTCAGAACCGGGAACTGAACGTACCAGGTTTAAAGGTCTAAAGGGGAACAGAGGCACGTTTTATTTTTAAGCACATCTTCACACACACTTTTCCCAGAGTGGCGCACTGTTGTAAGGGTTCCCAAGTGGATTTGTGGCAGCACGGTGGCACAGTGGTTCGCACTGCTGCCTCACAGCACCAGGGACCTGGGTTTGATTCCCGGCTTGGGTCACTGTTTGTGTGGAGACATGTTCTCTCCATGTCTGTATGGGTCTCCTCTGGGTGCTCTGGTTTCCTCCCACAGTCCAAAAGACATGCTGGTTAGGTGCATTGGCCATGCTAAATTCTCCCTCAGTGTATCCGAGCAGGCGCCGGAGTGTGGTGACTGGGGGATTTTCACAGTAACTTCATTGCAGTGTTAATGTAAGGCTCCTTGTGACACAAATAAATAAACTTTGGAACTTTACCTTTTGAAATGGGCTGAAGGCACCATCAATATCCAATTCAGTCTGGGGTTCCGTCAGTGTAAAGTGGGTACTTCTGATCTCGGTCTTTGTGAGCTTACTTGTGACACCAATCAATTTTAAACTTTACCAGCCTGTTGATTGCGTTATGATCCTTCCGTGGCCAACAAGTCCTGGAGTTGGACTTAAACCTGGAGCTTCTGGTCCTGAGGTCGAGGCAAGGACCACTGTGCCACAAGATCCCCAGCACAGTGGTGGGGTTGCATTAATGATTAAATGAATTCCACAAAGAAAAGTAACGGGTGATAAGAAAGATATTGGAAACCTTCTGGATAAAATTAAATGGAAAAGGATTTAAAACCAGTGGTAATTAAGCACCCAGGAGAACACACATGAGTTGGCAGAATGTTGCCTTGCCGAGACTAAACAGGCAGATTAAATTGTGGTTTCAAAGAGAGATTTCCACACAAATTCGGATCAGTACATGACACTGTGTTCAAAAGATAGCCCATTTCTTGAGCGTGTTGACAAAATCAATCACACAATTGTTATGGTGCAGGAAGAGGCCATTCGGCCCATTTTGGCTGCACTGGCTTTCCAAATCAGTATTATGACTTATTGTCCTTCTCCAGCCTTTCCTCAACCCTTGCACACTGTTTCAGGACAATATTCTGCAAAGACATGCCCCAGAACAAACAACTGGGGAGAAAGCCATATTAATTAGACTGAACAATCAAATAACAAATCGGATTTAGTGAAACAGCATAATGGTGCATCAGCATTTAATAAATGCTGCCTATCAAAAAGAGAGAAATGTGAAACAGCTGCTAAAACTCGGGATTTAGTTAAGGCTGTCTTCAATATAATAAGATTTCAATTTAAACTGGGCAATGGGTAAAAAGACAGAACATCAGAAGGAGGTGTACAAAAAATAGTCAGATGTGATTCAACACCAGTTTATACCCCAAGTTGCAAGCTTTCCACTTGCCAAAAGGAAAGCACCGATAGATAACTACCAAAGAGGTGAAGGACAACAAAACAGATTAAATGCGAAAGAAATTAGAGTTATTTGTATTTTACTCATGAGGGTCATAGAAACACAGAAACTGGAAGCAGGAGTAGGCCATTCTGCCCTATGAGCCTGCTCCACCATTCTTTATGATCATGGCTGATCATCAAATTCAATATCCCGATCACCCCTTTCCCACATATCCCTTGATCCCTTTCGCCCCAAGAGCTCTAAATTCTTTCTGAAATGACACAATGTTTTGGCCTCAACTACTGTCTGTGATAATGAATTCCACACATTCACCACTCTCTGGTCAAAGACCTTTCTCCTGACCTCAGTCCTAAAAGGTTTGTTTACCCCTTATCCTCAAACTATGACCCCTAGTTCTGGACTCCCCCACCATCGGGAACATTCTTTCTGAATCTACCCTGTCTAATCTTGTTAGAATTTTATAAGCTTCTGTGAGATCTCTGGTAAGCTTAGCTCCTCTCAATAGCACATGACTCCGTCTCCTGTCAATCAACCCAATGAAAACCTGACTCTGAAACCCAGGGGAAAGTCAAAAATAAACAAAAATACATTAACTCAGATTAGAACACCCTATTATCTCAGATCAATCATGAGCCTTGCATTCTCAGCATGTGAGCTGCCTGCTGTGGACAAAGGGACACCATGTAAACAGAGCTGAATTTTAAACATACCCCTCACAAGAAAAATGATATAAATATATTTCTTAAAGGTACTGTCTCGACACTTACTTCGAAAGTTTAGTGAATATAATTGTATCCAATTTAATCTCTCCTCATATGACAGTCCTGCCATGCCAGGAATCACCCTGGTAAATCTTCACTGTACTCCCTCTATAGTAAGGACATCAATTCTCAGATAAGGACACCAACACTGCACACAGTACTCCAGGTGTGGCCTCACCAACGCTGTGATATTTTTGGCGTTCACTTCTTCACTGAACTTGTGGCCTCGATTGGAAAATAGTCACATATTTAAATTAAAGTAAAATACTGCGGAAGCTGGAAATCTGAAAGAAAAATGGAAATGCGGGAAAATGAAAAACTGCTTGCTCTGCAGAAGAGTCCTGGAAACTCAAAATTTTAACTCTGTTTCTTCTCTCCACAGATGTTGCCAGATCTGCTGAATTTTTCCAGCATTTTACCAGTTTGTCCAATCTCTCTTCATAAGACAGTTGCACATGCCATCCCCGGAACAAGTCTGCTGAACCTTTGCTCCGCTCCCTGTACAGCAATGATATCCTTCCTGAGGTAAGGGGACCAAAACTGCACACAGTGCTCCAGATGTGGTTTAACCAAGGCGCTATATATTGAAACAATACTTCACTACTCCTGTACTCAAACCCTGTTCAAATAACATTCCATTAACTTTCCGAATAGCTTGCTGCACCTGCACATTAGTTAGCCTTCAGTGATTTATGGATAAGGACATCCCGGTCCCTTTGATCAGCTACACTCCCTAATTTCTTACCATTCAGTGAATGCATTGCACATCTGTCCTTTCAACCAAACTGGATTCCGTCACATTTCTCCACATTATATTCCATCTGCCATGTTCTTTCCCACTCACTAAGTCTGTCCAAACTGTCCTGTAGCCGCTTCACATCTTCCTCACAACACACATTCCTGCCAGCTTTGTATCATCCACACACTCGGAAACATTACATTTGGTCCCCACAGCCAGACCATTGATATATATTGAGAACAGCTGGGGCCCAAGTACTGATCCTTGTGGTACATCACTAGCCACAGCCTGGCAACATGTGAATGCCCTGTTTATTCCTATTTTCTGCTGCCTCTTAGCCAATCCTTAATCCATTTCAGTATATTGCCTCCTATCCCATGTGCTTTTATTTTGCTAATCAATCTCCTGTGAGGGACTTTATCAAAAGCAAAATATATTACGTTCATTGACTCTCCTTTATCAATTTTGCGAGTGACATCCTCATAAAAATGCAACAAGTTTGTCAAACACGATTTCCCATTTGTAAATCCATGCTGCCTATGCCCAATTAGATCATGATTATATCCCTATCACATCCTTTGTAATTGATTCCAGGATTTTCCCGGCTACTGATGTGAGACTAACAAGTCTGTAATTCCCTGTTTTCTCTCTGCCTCCCATCTTAAATAATGGGGTGACATTTACACCCTTCCAATCTCCGGGAATCATTCCAAAGACTATAGAGCTTTGGAAGATGATCACAAATGCATCCTCTATCTCTATAGCAACCTCTTCCAATTCTCTGGGATGCAAAATATCAGGTCCCGGGAATTATCAATTTTCAGTTCCATTAATTTCTCCAGTACAACCTTCTCATTTGTACTCATTTCTTTCAACTCCTCATTCTTCACAATCGATTAGATCTCTACGTCTGGAGGATTTCCTGGATCTTCCTCAGTGAAAACAGATACAAAGTAATCATTTAGCTTCTCCATTATTTCTCCATTCTTCATTATAAATTCTCCTGTCTCTGCCTGTAATGGACCCACATTTGTCTCAGCCAATCACTTCCTACTGACATACCGAGAGAAGCTTCTACAGTCATGTTTACGTTCTTCGCGAGATTGTATTCCTATTGTGTTCTCCCTTTCTTTATCAATGTCTTGGCCTTCCTTTGATGTATTCTATGGCACGGTGGCACAGTGGTTAGCACAGCTGCCTCACAGCATCAGGGACCCGGGTTCGATTCCCAACTTGGGTCACAGTCTATCTGGAGTTTGCACATTTGCCCCGTGTCTGCATGGGTTTCCTCCGGGTGCTTCGGTTTCCTCCTTCAGTCCAGTTCAGCGGGTTAGGTGGATTGGCCGTGCTAAATTGCCCCTTGGTGTCAGGGGGACTATCTAGGGTCAATGCATGTGTTGTGTGGATAGGGCCTGGGTGGGATTGTGGTCGATGCAGACTCAATGGGCCAAATGGCCTCCTTCTGCTGTGTAGGATTCTACGATGGTATGATTCTAAAAAACCTCCCAATTCTCAGGTTTACATCTATCTCTGGCAACTTTATAAACCTTTCCTTTTAACCTTCTTCAATCCTTACCTTCCTTTATCAGCCACAGTTGACTGGATTTTTTGTTGTTTTTGCACTTTGAAGGTGCTGTGTAATAATTCTTTGAAGAAGTTAGCCAATCCTTAATCCATTTCAGTATATTGCTTCCTATCCCATGTGCTTTTGTGTTGCTAATCAATCTCCTGTGAGGGACTTTATCAAAAGCGAAATATATTACGTTCATTGACTCTTTTTTATCAATTTTGTGAGTAACATCCTCAAACAAATGCAACAAGTTTGTCAAATATGATTTCCCATTTGTAAATCCATGCTGACTCTGCCCAATTAGATCATGATTATATACTCATCACATCCTTTATAATTGATTCCAGCATTTTGCCGGCTACAGATGTGAGGCTAACAGGTCTGTAATTCCCTGGTTTCTCTTCCCTCCCTTCTTGAGTAGTGGAGTGACATTTCATATAGAAACGTAGAAATTGGAAGCAGAGGAGGCCATTCGGCCCTTCGACTCTGCTCCGCTCTTTATTTTGATCATGGCTGATCATTAAATTCGATATCCTGATTCCCCCTGTTGTAGGTAAAAATACCTCTGAGACTAGTCTGAGTCAAAATACAGTAAGGCTTTATTCTCACAAGCTTGCGGGAGAACCTGACCCCTGAAAGCTGAAGCCAAAGTTCTCCACCCCTTTCCTCCCTTGATCCCTTTAGCGCCAACAGCTCTATCTAATTTCTCGTTGAAATCACACAATGTTTTGGCCTCAACTATTTCGGTGGTATTGAATTCCGCCCATTCACCAGTCTCTGGGTGAAGAAATTTCTCCTCACCTCAGTTCTAAAATCCTCATACTATGACCCCGAGTTCTTTATCAACCTTTATAAAACTTTCCTTTTCATCTCATACAATCGTTACCTTCCTTTAGTATTTAGCACTACAGCCTCACAGCGCCAGGGACCCGGGTTCGATTCCCGGCTTGGGTCACTGTCTGTGCTGAGACTGCATATTCCCCCTGTGTCTGCTGTGTGGGTTTCCTCTGAGTGCTCCAGTTTCCTCCCACAGTCTGAAAGATGTGCTGGTTAGGGTCGTTAGCCAAACTAAATTCTCCCTCAGTCTACCCGAACAGGCGCCGGAGTATGACGACTCGGGGATTTTCACAGTAACTCCATTACACTGTTAGCATAAACCTTCGTTGTGACTAATAAATAAACTTTACTTTACTTTGTCAGCCATGGTTGTCTGGCTTTTTTGGGCTTTTGCACCTTGAAGCACCGTATCAGTGCTGTAAGCTGTGTCACTGTTCTTTGAAGACTATCCATTGCCAATGCACATTGTCCCAGAAATTCACTCCAAAGTTCAGCTGAAAACGTTAAGTGCTGTGTTATTCTAACTGAATGGACTCGTTATCTTGATGTCACCCAGGGATAGGGAGTGCTTGTTCATGGGCATTACTCTTGCCCTGCATGAGGTGTGAGGCCAGGCACAGCAACCCCATATAGACAGGAGAAACAGAAGAGAAAGGAGGACTTTTACCCAGAGGCCCAATCCACCCAGGGTGACGAGAAAACACTGCTCCCACATTCATAGGAACATAGGAGCAGGAACAGGCCATCGAGCCTGCTCCAACATTTAATACGATCATGACTGATCACCCACTGTTCCCCACACCATCCCCGTAACTCGTTATTGCATTGGCATTTAGAAATCTATCATTCCAAATTTAAACACACTCAATAACTGAGCTTCCAAAGCCCTCAGAGGTAGCAAATTCTAAAGATTCATGAACCTCTGAGTAAGTGGGCCAGTGGCACAATGGATAACGCGTCTAACTACGGATCAGAAGATTCTAGGTTTAACTCCTGGCTGACTCAAATTTCTATATTGACTGGGACTCACTTAGTGCTCGGGGCGTGATGGGGCAGAGTTGGTAAGGAGCATCCAGGAGGGCTTCTTGAAATAGTATGTAGACAGTCCAACTCGGGAAGGGGCAATATTGGGTCTGGTATTGGGGAATGAGACTGGCCAGGTGGTGGACGTTTCAGTCGGGGAGCTGTTCGGGAACAACGACCACAATTCAGTCAGCTTTAAGGTACTGATGGATAAAGATAAGTGTAATCCTCAAGTGAAGGTGCTAAATTGGGGGAAGGCCAATTACAACAATATTAGGCAGGAATTGAAGAATGTAGATTGGGGGCAGATGTTTGAGGGCAAATTAATATCTGGCATTGTGGAGGCTTTCAAGTGGAAGTTGATAGGGATTCAGGACTGGCACATTCCTGTAAGGATAAAGGATAAGTATGGCAAGATTTGGGAACCTTGGATAACAAGAGATATTGTGAGACGAGTCCGAGAGAAAAAGGAAGCATTTGTCAAAGCTAGGAGGCTGGGAACACATGAAGCAAGTGTGGAATACAAGGAAAGTAGAAAAAAACTTAAGCAAGGAGTAAGAAGGCCCAAAAGGGGTCAAGAAAAACCATTGGCCAGCAGGATTAAGGAAAATCCCAAGCCTTTTTATACATATGTAAAGAGCAAGAGGGTAGCCAGGGAGAGGGCTGGCCCACTCAAGGGCAGGGGAGGGAATCTATGCGTGGAGCCAGAGGAAATGGGTGAGGTATTAAATGAGTACTTTGCATCAGTATTCACCAAAGAGAAGGACTTGGTGGGATGATGAGTCTGGGAAAGGGTGTGTAGATAGTTTGAGTCATGTTGAGATCAAAAAGGAGGAGGTATTGGAGTTCTTGAGAAACATTAAGGCAAACAAGTCCCCAGGACCTGTTGGGATATACCCGAGAATACTGAGAGAGGCGAGGGAGGAAATTGTTGAGGCCTTGAGAGAAATCTTTGTATCCTCACTGGCTACAGGGTAGGTCCCGGAGGATTGGAGAATAGCCAATGTTGTTTGTTTAAGAATGTAAGCAAGAATAATCCAGTTAATTACAGGCCGGTGAGCCTTACAGCAGTGGTAGGGAAATTATTGGTGCGGATTCTTCGAGACAGGATTTATTCCCACTTGGAAATAAGTGGACCTATTAGCGAGAGGCAATATGGTTTTGTGGAGGGGA
Source organism: Mustelus asterias (assembly GCF_964213995.1). NCBI lineage: Eukaryota > Metazoa > Chordata > Chondrichthyes > Carcharhiniformes > Triakidae > Mustelus > Mustelus asterias. The sequence continues at coordinate 15,328,595 of NC_135818.1, read as the reverse complement.
GGTCGTGTTTCACTAACTTGATCGAGTTTTTCGAGGAAGTGACGAAGATGATTGATGAGGGTAGAGCAGTGGATGTTGTCTCCATGGACTTCAGTAAGGCCTTTGACAAGGTCCCTCATGGCAGACTAGTGCAGAAGGTGAAGTCGCATGGGGTCAGAGGTGAGCTGGCAAGGTGGATACAGAACTGGCTCGGTCATAGAAGTCATGATGTGGAGATGCCGGTGTTGGACTGGGATGAACACAGTAAGAAGCCTCACAACACCAGGTTAAAGTCCAACAGGTTTATTTGGCAGCAAAAGCCACTAGCTTTCGGAACAGGCTATCCCTTCGTCAGCTGGGTGGGAGTTCTGATCACAAACAGGACAAAAAGACACAAACTCAATTTACATGAATAATGGTTGGAATGTGAGTCTTTACAGCTAATCAAGTCTTAAAGGTAGAGACAATGTGAGTGGAGGGAGCATTAAGCACAGGTTAAAGAGATGTGTATTGTCTCCAGACAGGACAGCTAGTGAGATTTTGCACATCCAGGCAGGTTGTGCAGGTTACAGATAGTGTGACATGAACCCAATATCCTGGTTGAGAAGGTAGTCAAGAAGGCATACGGCATGCTTGCCTTCATCGGCTGAGGCATTGAGTTTAAAAATTGGCAAGTCATGTTGCAACTTTATAGAACCTTGGTCCGGCCACACTTGGAATATAGTGTTCAATTCTGGTCGCCACACTACCAGAAGGATGTGGAGGCTTTGGAGAGGGTACAGAAAAGATTTACCAGGATGTTGCCTGGTATGGAGGGCATTTGTTATGAGGAGAGGTTGGAGAAACTTCTCACTGGAACAACGGAGGGTTCAGAGCCATCTGCACTTCCATTCCCGAAGCCTGGGCTCGGACGAAATTAGATACCGGACTAACCGACAGAGAACTGATAAAAGCCCCAGGACCGGAACACAAGCCCCACCGACAATACCCTATCAAGAGAGAAGCGCAAGGGGCAGTGGTACAGGTCGATACAGGCACAGGTCGATACAGAGGAAGACTCAGAAATATTACCAGAGGTCCCAAAAAGCCGGGAGCCGGGTCTTAACAGAAGTGCTTCCTGCAAAAGCAGGATTTGCCCCAAGATGGCACGGACCTTACGAAGTCATTATTAGCGGAGATACCTATGCCTGTATAGATATAAGGGGACAGGGGACCTGGAAACATTGGACCCAATTAAAGCTGTATGAAGACAAATGAACTCAAGATACCGTTTTCGTTTGTTCAAATTCCACAGGAACCAGGACCAGATCTACTATCAAGCCGTCGGAACAAACTACTGTCAATTTAATTACCTGTTTATTTTCTGTATATACTATAACTGTAAAAATACTGTTGTAAGAAACGATATGGGAATAGGGACATATTTGATAATAACCACGACCATTGTAAATACGCTCCAACACAGGGGGGTTAGGGGAGCAGAACCACCAATCATGGAAGAAAACCTATTCCTGAAAACACATCTCCGGATCTATGGGAATAGGACCGCTTGTTACCCTTCAGCGCGATCAGTAAACTCCCTATTCATCGCAACACCGGGGTGGCTCCCACAAGAGTTATTCACTATTGACACAACGGGGGCACCCTGCAATGGGTACTTTAAACAAGGGATACAAGGAAGGGGTGTAGAGCTCGCTGAGCCGGGAATTCTAAGGTGGATGGGACCCCAATGGGAGGAGACACATGGGAACTACCCACAATGTTTTAAGGGAGAGGGATGGGGGTGCGTGCATGCCTTTGTCCCTAAAAATGATTCGTGCGCTGAGGCACATTGTGCTCTCCAGGAGTGCCGGGTCCGGGAAGGACACTTCACTTGTGACTGTAAGCAACAAAAATGCATTGCAGTCACCGCGGGTCGGCAGCTTATGTGTGGCAAGTGCAATGGCACTCAAGTCAGCTCAGCCTCGGGGACATACCCATTTGACTCTCACCAAGGGGTACAACCAAGTGGACAGTCCCGGGGGAGGGAAGGTTCCACAACATGGGACCATGTGGTCAAACGACCCCGGGGTAATGCATGTTATCGGGTTAAGGAAGGTGATGTGTTTTTATTCAAAAATGTATACATGATGGCCACAGACAGGCCTCCAAGGTTCTTTTCCGTAGGGACAATCAGACCTCTCACGGTTCCGTGCCCAAGCGAAGGGCATGTCCAGAAACGCATAGTGACCAGGGCCATCAGCGCAGAATTCTGCGCCGACTGGCAGGCCCCTGTCACATTAGGATCTTCTTTGGGGTATGGATTTCTGGGGACACTATCCCTAGGGGGCGCCGCAGGGGTGATCAGTGCCAGTAATAGGAATTTCTTCATATGTGGACTTACCATCTTAGGGAACAGCACCCTACAAGCACTGGGTGCAATTGACCAAGAACTCGCAGAACTCAGACTATACACACAGCAAACGAGATATGCAGTAGACTATCAGCTAGCCAGACAAGGAGGGGTATGCACCATCATCAAAGGAAAATGCATCACCTATGTACACGACGAGACATTAAACATAACAGCAGCCATGTCCGGGATACAAAAGCAATTGGATAGCTATAAACAGGGATTTACAGGGACTGATGGGTGGTTAGGGTGGCTGTTTAACACAGTTTGGGGAGCATACATTATGAAGGGATTAATTTTAGTAGTAGCCATCCTGTTCACACTCTGCCTGGGCCTAACCTGTATTAAGGTGATATGTGCAAATATTGCATCAAGAATGCTACCCACTGCCAGTATCCAGCTGCAAGAATTTAACCAAACCACAGAGGAAGAGGAACAACGGCAAGGACGACATCTGTACAAGTCACTGTACCTCTGAAGATCGTCCATGGGGGGTCAGCCATGAATGGGACCCCCTGGACGAGAGGAGGGACTGAAGTAGGCCATTTTCCAAAGCCATATTTTTATTATCTCATCAATATTCACCTCATTAAACATATTCATTTCTTGGACTGATTGGCACCATTCATAACGTGCCCACAATGCAGAGGGGAACACCCGAATGGACATTCGTTTAAATCCCCCTCTGCACAGCTGAGAAACCTTTAATTCAAGTTTGATGGAAGATCCTTATTCTGCCCAGCAACAGCATGAAGCTGCATTTTAAACCGGCCCTTGGCCAGAAGATCGGGATATCTGAGAGTCAAGACCTGGCAGTGGGATATATGGCATAACTGTACTCTAAATAAAATATTATGGGAATAAAATGGCCAAGGCAGGCAAAGAAACTTAATAAACCAGGATAAAAAGAATAAAAGATTAGATTAAATCCCCCTACACACAGCAGGACAAAATGACATTAACACCTAATCTCGCAAGCATAGAATACAGACACAAAACATCAGAGGTCGATTTAGATAAGGGGACACATCGAGAGGATAATGGGAAACACATTAAAACACCGGGGCAAGAACAGGCAGTCCCATTAACACGGACACACACTATACAGATGCAAATTGACAAAGTCTACCAGGGAACTTCCTGACCAGATAGGCCACTTTTTAGGTATTGTAAAAATGTATGAGCAAATGTTCCCGCTCGAATTTGGATTCCTATAAATATCCAGAGCAAATGTGTAACTGTTGAGATCAACGTGGCCAAGCCACTGTTTCTAAGCTGGCCACGGGGGTCTCCCTGGGATCCCAGTCATTGTACAATAAAGAAAAACGCTTTGAACCTTGCCTTGCGACTTGACCTCCTTGAATGCACTGGTACAAGGGATTTTTCCCTACAACAAATGGCGTAGTCAGCTCAGGATTTGATATCTGACTTCTGACTGGTGGCCACGGTCTGGAAGCCGGGATCAAATTTAAACGAATCTGATAAAAATCCAGAGCAGTCAAGGGCGAGTACAAGTCTCCGTTCAAAGTGAGGTACCTTTAAGGGTTAGGGTTTGTCCAGTTTAAATATTGTTGTCTTGTAGAACTGTATAATCTTGCCTAAGTTTTTAAAATTGAAACAGAATTCTGCACTTAAGAGGTATAGGTCAGGACGACCGCGTGGAAGAAGGTAAGTAACTTTAATAGAAATAGAGGACCAGAGGTAAAGATAACAGGTTTTGGGCTATTTGATAACGGGAATAAGGAATTCAGACTAATATAAAGATAAGAACCGCATGCGGAACTAATTGGTGTAACTAACCCAGGAGTGTAAACGAAACCGCTGTCTGTGCCAAGGCAATAGGACAAGGGAGTGATTGACTCAAGGTGCCCGACCCTAAACTGGACGTTAAGAGGAGAAATCTCCCACGCTCAGGTTGGGGTTTGAAGCGGGCGCTAAGATGGGAGTTCTGATCACAAACAGGACAAAAAGACACAAACTCAATTTACATGAATAATGGTTGGAATGCGAGTCTTTACAGCTAATCAAGTCTTAAAGGTAGAGACAATGTGAGTGGAGGTTAAAGGTTAAAGAGATGTGTATTGTCTCCAGACAGGACAGCTAGTGAGATTTTGCACATCCAGGCAGGTTGTGCGGGTTACAGATAGTGTGACATGAACCCAATATCCTGGTTGAGGCCGTCCACATGTGTGCGGAAGCTGGCTATCAGTCTCTGCTGAGCGACTCTGTGCTGTCGTGTGTGGTGAAGGCCGCCTTGGAGAACACTTACCTGGAGATCAGAGGCTGAATGCCCGTGACCGCTGAAGAGCTCTCCAACAGGAAAATAGAACATAGAACATAGAACATAGAACATTACAGCGCAGAACAGGCCCTTCGGCCCACGATGTTGCACCGACCAGTTAAAAAAAAAAACTGTGACCCTCCAACCTAAACCAATTTCTTTTCGTCCATGAACCTATCTACGGATCTCTTAAACGCCCCCAAACTAGGCGCATTTACTACTGATGCTGGCAGGGCATTCCAATCCCTCACCACCCTCTGGGTAAAGAACCTACCCCTGACATCGGTTCTATAACTACCCCCCCTCAATTTAAAGCCATGCCCCCTCGTGCTGGATTTCTCCATCAGAGGAAAAAGGCTATCACTATCCACCCTATCTAAACCTCTAATCATCTTATATGTTTCAATAAGATCCCCTCTTAGCCGCCGCCTTTCCAGCGAAAACAATCCCAAATCCCTCAGCCTCTCCTCATAGGATCTCCCCTCCATACCAGGCAACATCCTGGTAAACCTCCTCTGCACCCTCTCCAAAGCCTCCACATCCTTCCTGTAATGTGGGGACCAGAACTGCACACAGTACTCCAAGTGCGGCCGCACCAGAGTTGTGTACAGTTGCAACATAACGCTACGACTCCTAAATTCAATCCCCCTACCAATAAACGCCAAGACACCATATGCCTTCTTAACAACCTTATCTACTTGATTCCCAACTTTCAGGGATCTATGCACACATACACCTAGATCCCTCTGCTCCTCCACACTATTCAAAGTCCTCCCGTTAGCCCTATACTCAACACATCTGTTATTCCTACCAAAGTGAATTACCTCACACTTCTCCGCATTAAACTCCATCCGCCACCTCTCGGCCCAACTTTGCAACCTGTCTAAGTCTTCCTGCAAACTACGACACCCTTCCTCACTGTCTACCACACCACCGACTTTGGTGTCATCAGCAAATTTGCTAATCCACCCAACTATACCCTCATCCAGATCATTAATAAATATTACAAACAGCAGTGGCCCCAAAACAGATCCCTGAGGTACACCACTTGTAACCGCACTCCATGATGAATATTTACTATCAACCACCACCCTCTGTTTCCTATCCGCTAGCCAATTCCTGATCCAATTTCCTAGATCACCCCCAATCCCATACATCTGCATTTTCTGCAGAAGCCTACCATGGTGAACCTTATCAAACGCCTTACTAAAATCCATATATACCACGTCCACTGCCTTGCCCCCATCCACCTCCTTGGTCACTTTCTCAAAAAACTCAATAAGGTTAGTAAGGCACGACCTACCTGCCACAAAACCATGCTGACTATCACCTATCAATTCATTACTCTCCAAATAACTATAAATCCTATCCCTTATAATTTTTTCCAACATCTTGCCGACAACAGAAGTGAGACTCACCGGTCTATAATTCCCGGGGAAGTCTCTGTTCCCCTTCTTAAACAATGGGACAACATTCGCTAACCTCCAATCTTCTGGTACTATACCAGAGGCCAACGACGACCTGAAGATCAGAGCCAGAGGCTCTGCAATCACTTCTCTTGCCTCCCAGAGAATCCTTGGATAAATCCCATCCGGACCAGGGGATTTATCTATTTTCAGACCCTCCAGAATATCCTGCACATCCTCCTTATCAACTGTAATACTGTCTATTCTACTCCCTTGCAACCCAGTGTCCTCCTCAGCTATATTCATGTCCCCTTGCGTGAACACCGAAGAGAAATATTGGTTCAATGCTTCACCAATCTCCTCCGGTTCCACACATAACTTCCCTCTGCCATCTATAACTGGCCCTAAACTTGCCCTAACCAACCTTCTGTTCTTGACATACCTATAGAACGCCTTAGGATTCTCTTTAACCCTATCCGCCAAAGTCTTCTCATGTCCCCTTTTAGCCCTTCTAAGCTCGCTCTTCAACTCCCTCTTAGCCAATCTAAAGCTTTCTAGTGCACTACCCGAGTGCTCACGTCTCATCCGAACATAAGCCTCCTTTTTCTTTTTAACCAACAAAGAAACTTTTTTGGTGCACCACGGTTCCCTAGCCCTACCAATTCCTCCTTGCCTGACAGGGACATACCTATCACAGACTCGCAGTAGCTGCTCCTTGAAAAAACTCCACATGTCGGACGTTCCCAGTCCCTGTAATCTCCTAGTCCAACCTATGTTTCCTAATTCTCTCCTAATAGCCTCATAATTACCCTTCCCCCAGCTAAAACCACTGGCCCGAGGTTCATGCCTATCCCTTTCCATCACTAAGGTGAACGTAACCGAATTGTGGTCACTATCACCAAAATGCACACCAACTTCCAAGTCTAGCACCTGGTCTGGCTCATTTCCCAGCACCAGATCCAATATAGCCTCACCTCTAGTTGGCCTGTCTACATACTGAGTCAAAAAACCTTCCTGCACGCTTTGAACAAAAACTGACCCCTCTAACGAGCTAGAGCTATAACAATTCCAGTCAATATTAGTCAAGTTAAAATCCCCCATAACAATTGCCCTATTACTTTCACTCCTAAGCAGGATTGACTCCGCAATCCTTTCCTCAACCTCTCTAGAACTTTTAGGAGGTCTATAAAAGACTCCCAACAGGGTGACCTCTCCTCTCCTATTTCTAATCTCCGCCCATAAAGAACAGTCTTGCCTGGTGATTGTCGAGCGGTGTTCATTCATCTGCTGTCGTAGCGTCTGCATGGTTTCTCCAATGTACCATGCTTCAGGACATCCTTTCCTGCAGCGTAACAGGTAGACAACGTTGGCCGAGTTGCAAGAATCTGAACCGTGTACCTGGTGGATGGTGTTATCGCGTGAGATGATGGCATCCGTGTCGATCATCCGGCACATCTTGCAGAGGTTGCTGTGGCAGGGTTGTGTGGTGTCGTGGTCACTGTTCTCCTGAAGGCTGGGTAGTTTGCTGCAGACAATGGTCTGTTTGAGGTTGTGCGGTTGTTTGAAGGCAAGAAGTGGGGGTGTGGTGATGGCCTTGGCGAGATGTTCGTGTTCAGGAGAACAGTGACCACGGGGTCAGAGGTGAGCTGGCAAGGTGGATATAGAACTGGCTCGGTCATAGAAGACAGAGAGTAGCAGTGGAATGGTGCGTTTCTGAATGGAGGCTGTGACAAGTGGCGTCCCGCAGGGATCAGTGCTGGGATCTTTGCTGTTTGTAATATATATAAATGATTTGGAGGAAAATGTAACTGGTTCGATTAGTAAGTTAGCAAATGACACAAAGGTTGGTGGATTTGCGGAGAGCGGTGAGGACCATCAGAGGATACAGCAGGATATAGATCGGTTGGAGTCTTGGGCGGAGAAATGGCAGATGGAGTTTAATCTGGACAAATATGAGGTAATGCATTTTGAAAGGTCTAATACAGATAGGAAATATACAGTAAATGGCAGAACCCTTCCGAGTATTGATAGGCAGAGGGATCTGGGTGTACAGGTACACAGGTCACTGAAAGTGGCAATGCAGGTGGAGAAGGTAGTCAAGAAGGCATACGGCATGCTTGCCTTCATCGGCTGAGGCATTGAGTTTAAAAATTGGCAAGTCATGTTGCAACTTGATAGAACCTTAGTTCGGCCACACTTGGAATATAGTGTTCAATTCTGGTCGCCACGCTACCAGAAGGATGTAGAGGCTTTGGAGAGGGTACAGAAAAGATTTCCCAGGATGTTGCCTGGTATGGAGGGCATTAGTTATGAGGAGAGGTTGGAGAAACTTGGTTTGTTCTCACTGGAACAATGGAGGTTGAGGGGTGACCAGATAGAAGTCGACAAGATTATGAGGAGCATGGACAGAGTGGATAGTCAGAAGCTTTTTCCCAGTGTGGAAGAGTCAATTACTCGGGGGCATTGGTTTATGGTATGTGGGGCAAGGCTCAAAGGAGATGTATGAGGCACGTTTTTTACACAGAGGGTGGTAGGTGCCTGGAAATCACTGCCGGGGGAGGATAGTGGAAGCAGATACGATAGTGACTTTTAAGTGGCATCTTGAGATATACATGAATAGGATGGGAATAGAGGGATTTGGTCCCTGGAAGTAGAGGGGCTTTAGTTCAGTCGGGCAGCATGGTGCAGGCCTGGAGGGCTGAAGAGTTTGTTCTTGTGCTGTAATTTTCTTTGTTCTTGGTTCGAAAAGAAATCTTCTCATCTCTGTCCTAAGTGGCTTCCTACTTATTTTAAAATTAGGCCCCCCGAGTTGGAAAGTCTCCAAACTGGGGAAACGTCTCACCTGCATCTAGCCCATCTATTCATTCAAGTATTTTATAGGTTGCAATGACATCACTTCTCATTCTCCGAAACTCAAGAGAATACAGATCCAGTTTCCTTAATCGCCCTTCAATAAGACAGGCCCGCCCTCCACGGAACAAGTCTGATGACCCTTTGCTGTATTCCCTTTGTGGCAATAATGTCCTTCCGAAGGTAAGGAGACCAAAACTGCACACAGTACACTAGGTGCGGTCTAACCAGGTTTCCGTACAATTGAAACATTTCACTAATCCTGTACTCAAATTCAGTTGTGATAAAGGGTAACATTCCAATTATTTCCCGAACAGCTTGCTGCACCTGCATGTTAGCCTTCAGTCGCTTATGGACAAGGTCAGGTCGCCTTGTACAGCTACACTTTCCAATTTCTTACCTTTTGTAAATACTCTGCACATCTGTTCCTTCTACCAAAATGTATTATCTCACATTTCTCCACATTATATTCCATCAGCCATGTTCTTGCCCACTCATTAAGTCTGTCCAAATCATCCTGCAGTCGCTTTACATCTTCCTCACAACACACATTCCCGCCAGCGTTGTATCATCCATACACTCAGAAATATTACATTTGGTCCCCACAACCGGATCATTGATATACATTGTGAACAGCTGGGGCCCATGTACTGATCCTTGTGGTACATCACTAGCCACAGCCTAGCAACGCAAGATGTCCCCTTTATTCCTCTTCTCTGCTGCCTGTTAGCAAATCCTTAATCCATTTCAGTATATTGCCTCCTATCCCATGTGCTTTTATGTTGCTAATCATTCTCCTGTGGGAGATTTTATCCAAAACCAAATATATTACTTCCGTCGACTCTCCTTTATCAAATCTGATAGTAACATCCTCAAAAACATCCCACAAATTCATCAAATATGATTTCCCAATTATAAATACATGCTGACGATCCCCAATTGGATCACAATTACACATTTATCACATTCTTTATATTGGCTTCCAGCATTTTCCCTGTTACTGACATAAGGCTAACAGGTCTGTAGTTCCCTGTTTTCTCTCTCCCTCTCTCCTTAAATAGTGGGGTGACATTTCCCCCTTCCAATCTCCAGGAATCATTCCACTATCTGTAGAATTTTGGAAGATGATCACAAATGCACCCACTATCTCAATAGCAACCTCTTTCAATTCTCTGGGATGCATAATATCAGGTCCCAGGGAATTATCAACTTTCAGTCTCATTAATTTCTCCAAGACAACCTTCTTACTTCAACAAACTTCCTTCAACTCCTCATTCTCCAAAATCCTTTGGATGTCTAAATCTGGGAGATTTCCTGGATCTTCCTCAGTGAAAACAGATACAAAGGAATCATTTAGTTTCTCTGCCATTTCTTTATTCCCCATTATGAATTCTCCTGGTTCTGCCAGTAATGGACCCAAAAACAGCAAATGCTGGAAGATCTCAGCAGGTCTGACTGCGTCTGTGGAGAGAGAATAGAGTCAATGTTTTGAAATGTTGGCTCCATTCTCTCTCCACAGTCGCTGCCAGACCTGCCGAGATTTTCCAGCATTTTCTATTTTTATTTGGGATTCCAGCATTCGCAGTATTTTGCCTTTACCTGAGTGTAATGGACCCACATTTGTTTTAGCCAAACATTTCCTTTTTACAAACCTAAAGATGCTTTTACAGTCCGTGTATATGTATTTTCCTAGATTACGTTCATATTCTGTTCTCCCTTTCTTTATCAGGGTCTTCGCCTTCCTTTGCTGTATTTTTGCAACTATTTCTGGCAACTTTATAAACCTTTCCTTTTAATCTTATACAATCCTTACCTTCTTTTGTCAGCCTGTAGGACTGGCTTTTCTGGGGTTTTGCACCTTGAAGCAATGTATCAGTGCTGTAAGCTCTGTCGTTGTTCTTTATATATTGAAAATGCACAACCCCATATAGACAGGAGAAACAGAAGAGAAAGGAGGACTTTTACCCATTGGCCCAGCCCAAACCACCTAGGGTCACTGGAAAATACTGCTGCCACATTCATAGGAACATAGGAGCAGGAGCAGGCCATTCAGCCCATCGAGCCTGCTCCACCATTCAATGCAATCATAAATGATCACCCACTTCAAGTAATACTTCACTAATCCTGTACTCAAATTCAGTTGCGATAATGGCTAACATTCCATTAATTTTCCTAATAGCTTGCTGCATCTGCATGTTAGCCTTCAGTAGCTCATGGACAAGGTCAGGTCCCTTTGTACATCTACACTTTCTAATTTCTTACCGTTTAGTAAACACTCTGCACATCTGTTCTTTCTACCTAAATGGATAACCTCACATTTCACCACATTATATTCCATCTGCCATATTCCTTCCCACTCACTAAGTCTGTCCAAATTGCCCTGTAGCCGTTTTACATCTTCCTCACAACACACATTCCCACCAGCTTTGTATCATCTGCAAACTTGGCGGATGTGAGTAGTTCTTAACAGTTGCTGCACAAAACTAAAAAACTAAAAAGGAGCTGTCAGCAAAGTCTCCCATTGGTCGAGCTGGGTTCAGTGATGCGATGACCAAATTAAGCAACCACTCTGATGTATTTGACATCACTGATTGTGATGCGGTCACACCCAGTGAGAGATAAAGTGCAGCACTGTCGCACAGCCTGATGTCTCGATGGTGAGTTTGGGTTAACATGCTCCCTCTCTTCTCTCCCTTAAACCTCCTTCAGTCTTTAAATATTCAGTCTTTTCAACCTCAGTGCTTCATTATTTTACCAATCCAACCTCTTGTTTGTTAATTGAGGCTTCCAAAAAAAAGCTTGTAACAAAGTCTCCATGGAGCCAAGCGAGGAAAAGAAACCGAGCAGTGGTTAAAAAGTTAAGTCTTAATTTTCTTTTCATGTTCAATTTTGACAAAGCTTATTTTTAAAAACCCAACTTTTGAAAATAGTTTTTTACAAGTCTGTAGTTCTCAACATTCTACAGTTGACATCAAAACTAAAAGATATTTGCCAATGTTATGAAGATCCTTAAAAGAACATTTTTCCTCATTAGGAATCTTCACATCACTGGCAAATTTTTCTTTACTTTTGCTCGTCAACTGAAGAACTGAATTTTTTTAAATCACTCTTTTTAAAAGTTAGGTTTTAATGAGTTCTGTTTGTGTGCTCGGGGGGGTGGGGGAAGGGGGATAATCGTGGGGAACGTATGAAGGTGTGCAGTTATTTCAGCTTTAGTGATTCCACTGTTTTATTGTCCAATCTTGTTGGTTGTTACCTTAGGGGCCCCAAAGAAAAGATGTAAAATGAGGTCTCTGGAGCCAACCAAAGGAACAACCAAGCGGCCAATACAAAGCTATGTATTCTTTTAGTATTTAATTTAGCAGTATACTGTAATTATATAGTTATGATTCGCACAGCAGTAGCAAATATTTAACCTGCTTTGCTCAATTTAATATTTATTCAGAACTTATAGACGTTTGGCTTTAATAACCCGTGTTCATGTGATTGGCGGAAAATAGAGTAATATATGTTTGTAAGAAATAACCTCGAGTACATTGTTGCACACGCCCCTGTAAATTGTCACATGCCCGTGTACATTGTCATACACACAACACACATACCCAACACACATTGCCACACACTCAGAACACATTACCACACGCTCAACACATATTGACATGCATCAACCACACTGCCACACACTCAACACACATTGTCACACTAAAACACGTTGACACACATCCAACACACACATACATGCAACACACATTGACACATCCAACACGCACATGCATCCAACACACATTGACACACACGCAATACACACATGCATCCAACAACATTGACACACACCCAACACACAAATGCACACAACAGACACACATATATCCAACACACACATGCATCCAATGTACCCAACAAACACCTGCTTCCAACACACATTGACACACATCCAACACACAAATGCATACAACACACCCAATGCACACATGTCACCAACACACATTGACACACACCCAACACACAAATGCATACAACACACACATATATCCAACACACACATGCATTCAACATACACAACACACACATGCATGCAATTTACAAATGCATCCAACACACACATGCATCCAACACACTCAACACACACATGCATCCAACACACATTGACACACACCCAACACACAAATGCATACAACACACACATGTATCCAACACACATTGACAGACACCCAACACACAAATGCATCCAACACACCCAACGCACACCTGCCTCCAACAAACTCAATGCACACATGTCACCAACACACATTGACACACACCCAACAAACACATGCATACAACACACACATATATCCAACACACACATGCATTCAACATACACAACACACACATGCATGCAATTTACAAATGCATCCAACACACACATGCATCCAACACACTCAACACACACATGCATCCAACACACATTGACACACACCCAACACACAAATGCATACAACACACACAATATCCAACACACATTGACAGACACCCAACACACAAATGCATCCAACACACCCAACGCACACCTGCCTCCAACAAACTCAACGCACGCATGTCACCAACACACATTGACACACACCCAACAAACACATGCATGCAACACACACATATATCCAACACACACATGCATTCAACATACACAACACACACATGCATGCAATTGACAAATGCATCCAACACACACATGCATCCAACACACTCAACACACACCTGCTTCCAACACACATTGACACACATCCAACACACAAATGCATACAACACACCCAATGCACACATGCGTCCAACACACACTGACACACACCCAACACACAAATGCATACAACACACACATATATCCAACACACACATGCATTCAACATACACAACACACACATGCATGCAATTTACAAATGCATCCAACACACACATGCATCCAACACACTCAACACACACCTGCTTCCAACACACATTGACACACATCCAACACACAAATGCATACAACACACCCAATGCACACATGCATCCAACACACACTGACACACACCCAACACACAAATGCATACAACACACGCATATATCCAACACACACATGCATTCAACATACACAACACACACATGCATGCAATTTACAAATGCATCCAACACACACATGCATCCAACACACTCAACACACACATGCATCCAACACACATTGACACACACCCAACACACAAATGCATACAACACACACATGTATCCAACACACATTGACAGACACCCTACACACAAATGCATCCAACACACCCAACGCACACCTGCCTCCAACACACCCAGCACACACATGCATCCAACACACATTGACACACACCCAACAAACACATGCATCCAACATACTTTGACATGCACCCAACACACAAATGCATACAACACACACATACATCCAACATACACATGCATCCAACATACCCAACACACACATGCATGCAACACACACATTTATCCAACACACACATGCATCCAACACACATTGACACTCACCCAACAAACACATGCATCCAACACACATTGACATGCACCCAACACACACATGCATGCAACACACACATATATCCAACTCACACATGCATCCAACATACCCAACACACACATGCATGCAACACACACATACATCCACCCCGGACATGCATCTAACACACATTGACACACACCCAACACAACAATGTATACAACACACACATATATCCAACACACACATGCATCCAACATACCCAACACACAGATGCATGCAACATACACATGCATCCAACACTCATTAGAACATTGACACATAGACATTTAAATATTGACACATGGACATTTGAACACTGACACACTGACATTTAAACATTGACACATAGACATTTAAATATTGACACAAAGACATTTGAACATTGACACATAGCCATTTGAACATTGACACACTGACATGTAAACATTGACATATGGACATTAGAACACTGACACATAGATATTTATCATTGACACATGGACATTGGAACATTGACACACAGACACCTTAACATTGACACAAAGACATTTGAACTTTGACACATAGACAGTAGAACTTTGACTCATAGATATTTAAACAGTGACACATAGACATTGGAACATTCACACATAGACAGTAGGACATTGACACACAGACAGTAGATCATTGACAAATAGACATTTGAACATTGACACATGGACAGTAGAACATTGACACATAGACATTTCAACATTTACACATAGACATTTGAACATTGACACATAGACATTTAAGCAGTGACACATAGACATTGGAACATTGACACATAAACTTTCGAACATTGACTCACTGACATGTCAACATCGACATATGGACATTAGAACACTGACACATAGATATTTATCATTGACACATGGACATTGGAACATTGACACACAGACATCTTAACATTGACACAGACAGAAGAACATTGACACATAGACATTTAATCATTGACACAAAGGCATTTGAACTTTGACACATAGACATCTGAACATTGATTCATAGATATTTAAACATTGACACATGGACATTGGAACATTGACACACTGACATTTAAACATTGACACATAGAAATTTAAACATTGACACAAAGACATTTGAACATTAACTCGTAGATATTTAAACATTTACCCATAGACATTGGAACATTGACACATAAACATTTGAACATTGACACAGAGACATTTGAACATTGACACATAGACATTAGAACATTGACACATAGCCATTTGAACATTGACACATAGCCATTTGAACATTGACACATAGCCATTTGAACATTGACACACAGACATTAGAACATTGACACACAGACATTAGAACACTGACACATAGACATTTGAACATTGACACATAGCCATTTGAACATTGACACACAGACATTAGAACACTGACACATAGACATTTGAACATTGACACATAGACATTTGAACATTGACACATAGACATTTGAACACTGACACATAGACATTTGAACATTGACACATAGACATTTGAACACTGACACATAAACATTAGAACACTGACACATAGACATTTGAACATTGACACATAGACATTGGAACATTGACACATGAACATTAGAACACTGACACATAGACATTTGAACATTGACACATAGACATTGGAACATTGACACATAGATATTTATCATTGACACATGGACATTGGAACATTGACACACAAACATCTTAACATTGACACAGACAGAAGAACATTGACACGTTGACATTTAATCATTGACACAAAGACATTTGAACTTTGACACATAGACATCTGAACATTGATTCATAGATATTTAAACATTGACACATGGACATTGGAACATTGACACACTGACAGTTAAACATTGACACATAGAAATTAGAACATTGACACAAAGACATTTGAACATTAACTCGTAGATAATTAAACATTGACACATAAACATTAGAACACTGACACATAGACATTGGAACATTGACACACAGACATTTGAACATTAACACATAGACATTTGAACATTGACACATAGACATTAGAACATTGACACATAGCCATTTGAACATTGACACACTGACATTTGAACATTGACACATTGACATTAGAACACTGACACATAGATATTGGAACATTGACACATATACATTTGAACACTGACACATACATATTGGAACATTGACACATAGACATTTGAACATTGACACATAGACATTGGAACATTGACACATAGACATTCGAACATTGACACATAGCCATTTGAACATTGACACACTGACATTTGAACATTGACACATTGACATTAGAACACTGACACATAGATATTGGTACATTGACACATATACATTTGAACACTGACACATAGATATTGGAACATTGACACATAGACATTTGAACATTGACATATAGACATTGGAACATTGACACATAGACGTTAGAACATTGACACATAGCCATTTGAACATTGACACATAGACATTAGAACATTGACACATAGCCATTTGAACATTGACACATAGACATTAGAACATTGACACATAGACACTGGAACATTGACACACTGACATTTGAACATTGACACATGGACATTAGAATATTGACACATAGACATTTGAACATTCTCACACTGACATTTGAACATTGACACATAGACACTAGACCATTGACACATAGACATTTGAACATTGACACATAGCCATTTGAACATTGACACACAGACATTAGAACACTGACACATAGACATTTGAACATTGACACATAGACATTTGAACATTGACACATAGACATTTGAACACTGACACATAGACATTTGAACATTGACACATAGACATTTGAACACTGACACATAAACATTAGAACACTGACACATAGACATTTGAACATTGACACATAGACATTGGAACATTGACACATGAACATTAGAACACTGACACATAGACATTTGAACATTGACACATAGACATTGGAACATTGACACATGAACATTAGAACATTGACACATAGCCATTTGACCATTGACACATAGCCATTTGAACATTGACACATAGACATTTGAACACTGACACACTGACATTTGAACATTGACACATAGACACTGGAACATTGACACATAGACATTTGAACATTGACACATGGACATTCGAACATTGACACATAGCCATTTGAACATTGACATTATGACATTTGAACATTGACACATAGACATTGGAACATTGACACATAAACTTTCGAACATTGACTCACTGACATGTCAACATTGACATATGGACATTAGAACACTGACACATAGATATTTATCATTGACACATGGACATTGGAACATTGACACACAGACATCTTAACATTGACACACAGACATTTAATCATTGACACAAAGACATTTGAACTTTGACACATAGACATCTGAACATTGATTCATAGATATTTAAACATTGACACATGGACATTGGAACATTGACACACTGACATTTAAACATTGACACATAGAAATTTAAACATTGACACAAAGACATTTGAACATTAACTCGTAGATGTTTAAACATTTACCCATAGACATTGGAACATTGACACATAAACATTTGAACATTGACACATAGACATTTGAACATTGACACATAGACATTAGAACATTGACACATAGCCATTTGAACATTGACACATAGCCATTTGAACATTGACACACAGACATTAGAACGTTGACACACAGACATTAGAACACTGACACATAGACATTTGAACATTGACACATAGCCATTTGAACATTGACACACAGACATTAGAACATAGAACATAGAACATTACAGCACAGAACAGGCCCTTCGGCCCACGATGTTGTGCCGACCTTCATCTGAAACCAAGATATAGAACATAGAACAACACACTGACACATAGACATTTGAACACTGACACATAAACATTAGAACACTGACACATAGACATTTGAACATTGACACATAGACATTGGAACATTGACACATGAACATTAGAACACTGACACATAGACATTTGAACATTGACATATAGACATTGGAACATTGACACATGAACATTAGAACATTGACACATAGCCATTTGAACATTGACACATAGCCATTTGAACATTGACACATAGACATTTGAACACTGACACACTGACATTTGAACATTGACACATGGACACTGGAACATTGACACATAGACATTTGAACATTGACACATGGACATTCGAACATTGACACATAGCCATTTGAACATTGACATACTGACATTTGAACATTGGCACATAGACACTGGAACATTGACACATAGCCATTTGAACATTGACAAATGGACATTAGAACATTGACACATAGCCATTTGCACATGGACACACTGACATTTGAACATTGACACATAGACACTAGAACATTGATACATAGCCATTTGAACATTGACACACTGACATTTGAACATTGACACGTGGACATTAGAACATTGACACATAGACATTTCAACATTAACACAAAGACATTTGAAAATTGACACATAGCCATTTGAACATTGACACACTGACATGTAAACATTAACATATGGACGTTAGAACACTGACACATAGATATTTATCATTGACACATGGACATTGGAACATTGACACACAGACATCTTAACATTGACACAGAGACATTTGAACATTGACACATTGACATTAGAACGTTGATACACAGCAAAGTAACTTTGTGTAACTGCTCAGAGCACAATTTCACACAGTTGAATGTACATTGCCATTGTCACACACCACTGTGGTCTTCACTGTCTGCCTCTTCACACAACCTGGTATACATTGTCACACAACCCGGTGTACATTGTCACACAAACCAGTTTACATTATCACACAACCTGGTGCACGTTGTCACACAACCTGGTGTACATTGTCACATAGCCCGGTTTACATTTTGACATAGCCCGGCGTCCTCCCAGTATACATTACTACATCCCATCTTGACCGCCGGTGTACATTCTCACACAATACGTTGAACATTCTCAGTGTGAACATCCCAGAGTGAGTGGAAATTGTTGCAATGATAATTGATGTGTGTCCACTGTGTGAATGAACATTGGGTGAACATTGTGTGAGTGAATGTGGAGAGAATGAACAAAATCAGTGTGAACATTGTAGCGATAGGGGCCCAGCGAAGGTATTCATGTCACCTCATGTTTCAGAAGGACCCACAGTGTTAAGTTCCACATGGGCGGGACCTCTCCTCGGGATCATGGGCCCCGGGGGCAGAGGGTTCTGCATTTTGCTGAAAGCTCAGAGTGCTTTGGCTTCTCTGCTGAGCAGGCAATAACAATCGGGGAGGGAGGTGGCATCCACTACCAATGTGTTGATCACCCGCCTGAGGCCTGGGATCTTAGAGAAGATCCCGGGCCTGGGGTGGATGATGGCAGGAATGGGGGTGTCTAGGCTGGGGTCGCAAAGCCGTGGAGCGTCAGCATCAAGCGGGGAGAGGGGCGGGCTCTCTGAGAGCCTCCCCCCTTCCTCTCCTGATCCTGGGTTCCTCAATTGAAAGAGGAACCCCCCGGGAGTCCACAAGTAACCCGGCCCGTATGCGTTTGCTTGGTGTGCTCCTTTGCCGAGTGATCCTCTGACCTGCTTGCTGCTGGGTTGGTGCCAGCAGAGAGGATGAGAATTAGGTCAATAAGTGGACTGTAGTTGTCCATTTATGAGCCTCATTGTTGTCGTGGTGGGAAAGCCAATCCCGCGGGGCATTCTCTCCATGAAATCTAATTTGGGTGGGGGAGGGGAGGTCGTAGGGCCCCACCCTTTCAACTCAAATAAATGCACTCGAGGACCCTGGCGGGATGACAATGGACACAGCGTCAACCAAGGAAAACAGGAAGAGCGGCGGGCTCAGGTTCACGGGGAAGAGGCCGTGTTAGGATTAGAGTTAGGATTAGGCACTCAGCTCGGGGAGGCCATTAAATTCCACCCATAGTTGAGCGAGTGTGTGTGTGTGAGCAGTGTGAGTGTGGACAGTGTGAGTGTGAATATTGTTGGTGACACATCAAGCCAGCCACATCCGATTAAAATTTCACTATTATTCCACGTGTTATTCATTTAATTGAGTGTGAACAGTATGCGTGTGAACAGTGTGTATGCAAAAAATGTGAGTGTGAACAGTGTGTGAGTGTGAACAGTGTGTGAGTGTGGACAGTATGCGTGTTGTGAATGTGAACTTTGTGAGTGTTAATATTTCAGTGTGAACATTGTGTGAGTGTGATCAGTGTGTGAGTGTGGACAATGTGCGTGTTGTGAGTGTGAACAGTGTGTGAGTGTGGACAGTGTGTGAGTGTGATCAGTGTGTGAGTGTGGACAGTGTGCGTGTTACAAACAAAGAACAAAGAACAGTACAGCACAGGAAACAGGCCCTTCGGCCCTCCAAGCCTGTGCCGCTCCTTGGTCCAACTAGACCAATCGTTTGTATCCCTCCATTCCCAGGCTGCTCATGTGACAATCCAGGTAAGTCTTAAACGATGTCAGCGTGCCTGCCTCCACCACCCTACTTGGCAGCGCATTCCAGGCCCCCACCACCCTCTGTGTAAAAAACGTCCCTCTGATGTCTGAGTTATACTTCGCCCCTCTCAGCTTGAGCCCGTGACCCCTCGTGATCGTCACCTCCGACCTGGGAAAAAGCTTCCCACTGTTCACCCTATCTATACCCTTCATAATCTTGCACACCTCTATTAGATCTCCCCTCATTCTCCGTCTTTCCAAGGAGAACAACCCCAGTCTACCCAATCTCTCCTCATAGCTAAGACCCTCCATACCAGGCAACATCCTGGTAAACCTTCTCTGCACTCTCTCCAATGCCTCCACGTCCTTCTGGTAGTGCGGCGACCAGAACTGGACGCAGTACTCCAAATGTGGCCTAACCAGCGTTCTATACAGCTGCATCATCAGACTCCAGCTTTTATACTCTATACCCCGTCCTATGAACTTTGTGAGTGTTAATATTTCACTCTGAACATTGTTCGAACAATTCAGCTCAAAATAAATCACCATTTTCTTGCCATATTTTTCTCAAGTAATTTCAAATTAGCTTTTGCATCCTCATCTCGATCAGGGGCGTAGCCAGGTTCTAAAGTTAGGGGGAGCGAGCACCTAAAAAAGGCGCCACGGCCCACGACGCATCCATTGGTTTCACCCAGATCGAATTGTTTGATGCAATGACGCAGGGCTGGGAGTGATGGTTTTATGAGCAGATCTCCCACTCACCTGACAAAGGAGCAGAACTCCGAAAGCTAGTGGCGTTTGCTCCCAAATAAACCTGTTGGACTTTAACCTGGTTTTGTTAGACTCCTTACTGTGTTTACCCCAGTCCAACGCCGGCATCTCCACATCATGGCTACGGGAGTCGAACAGCTCTGCATTGCAATTGGTGACTGTGTTACAGCAGCACACGGCAATTGGCTGCAGCAGATGTCAATCACATTGTGGGTGGGTGTTGCGCTGAGCACATCGCTCTACGATTGGTCTGAATTGCCACCGTCATTGTCATTGTTCTCGCTCATTTCAGACGGATGGAGTTTACGGATTGGATAAAGAAGCTGTCACTCAGTCAATGCAGAGCGGCAATTGGATGACAGATGTCTCAATTGCTGATTAGTTTAATGAACTGTCGGTCACAGGACGCGGCTCTGATTGGACAATAGGCCGGTAAAGAGGGCAGGGATTCCCATGGGTCCATCAGACACCGGGCGGAGCAGCAGCAAATGTCCGGCCAGTGGCTTCAGTCCCCACGTCCGGGTCCTGAGGCAGCGGCAGAGTTCCGGATGGGGAAAGGTTTTGGCAGCGGGAATCCCGTCCCGCCCGGCTGTCAATCCGCAGCTCAGTGTTTCCAATGGCAGCTTCCTGTGTAAAAATGTCACTCCCAACAGTGGCGGCGCTGCAAACGTTGAAAAGGCGCCACTTTTGAAGAATGTGCTCAGGGGGAGCGGTCGCTCTCCCTGCTCCCCCTCTCGCTACGCCACTGATCTCAATCCACCCTCCATCAGGCAGGAAATTGCACATCCAAACCACTTTGTTACCTTTTGTTCCAATGCCAATTGCCTTGACACTTTAGAGACAGATTATCTTTATTTGTTTAACCTGTTAAAAATGCCTTTGTTGAATTGTTTTATCTCCAATGTTCTAGCTGAGACAAAAGAGAATTTGGTCCAGGTTTGTATCCTTCAACACAAGACACTGCACCCAATTTCAATCCCACTGTTACATATCAAATAACAGCCTGCACATATTTAAGTGCTCCACAACATTGGGCAACCCCATCCTGACAACATCGTGCTGGCAGAGCAGTGGCAGTAAGCCTCCCTCCGTTGGCACCCCAGCCACGTGTCACATGGGGACCCCCCAAGCGCTGTCATCGCGCCTGTTTGCCTGACTTGCATTTGGCGCTGCTGGAGCTCTTGTGCGCTGGTGAGATCTAGGGTCGACGCCATCCCAGGCATGGTTGGCACTGAGCGTTCCTGCCCTTAGGGTGCCCACCCAGCAAGCCTATCGGTAGGGTTCTACCTGTGGGCTACAGAGGCAACTGGGTTCAGGCATTTTCGAGCAGAGAGCGGCTGGCCAGCAGTCAAACAGGGCCCCCCTCTGTCATACCCCAGCTGCCTTATTTTCATTGCAGGAACACCAGGCACAAGGTTTCTCCCAACGGTGCCTGGTGTTGCTGTGATGAAAATGTAGAGGGATGGCGAGGATGGGGAAGTGCCACGTGGAGGCGGTGACACCGCCCCATCTTTGTCTTGTGGGGGGAGGGATGAGGGTAGATGGTCATGCTTGGAATGTTTCCTGACCCTTGGTAGCGGGTAGAGGAGGAGCAAAAAGCCTGGGAGCCGGCTTCTTGCACCCCTTGACCCGCAGTGCAAGCGTCATGCCAGGTGGACGAAGAAAAGGGGGAAGGAAGGCGTCGGCATGGCTGGGCCTTTATGTCAGTGTTGTTTAAAGAGAGAAAAGGGGCCAAGGTGTGACAGAGGGGGACCTTTTCCGATCACTTGTTCGCCGCTCCCTGGCCGGGAGTGCCCGAACCCTGCTAGCTCCGTACCCACGGGTGGGATCCTGGCGTGGGCTTGGTCCGTGGGGCACCTTAGGGTGGTTGCTTGCCGTGCCTGGTATTGGCCTCGGTGGCATTGCGTCCACCGGCAGCCAACAGCTGCACTGGCTCCGAGCGGGTGGCAGGCGCGGTGGCAGCGCAGGGGGAGTCTCTACATGACTACATGGACCAGGCTGCCCTCAGAGGGAGGCCCATCCCCACTGTCCATCTCAGCACGGTGAGGGAAGAATGTGGCTGCCGTCAGGCGTCAGCAACACGTGCGTCACTCGATAATCTGCTGCCGGCTAGTGCAGGCGCAGAGCGGGATAGGTTTACATCCAAGTTAAATTGATTGATTGCTGTAAGGCATCTTGCGTTTGCAATTCCGGATTCGATTGTGCGTAATTAATTGTACAGTTAGTAAAGCACATCTTTTTGATTTGTTTCAGGAGACCAGCGTGTTCCAACCAACTCGATAGGACCTGAACTAGGAGACCCCCTCAAACCAATGCAGTTCATCACATATGTATTTAATTGTTGCGTTGCCTTTTCTTTTATTCTTCACCTTGGCCCTGGATGCCTGAAGACGAAGTCGAAAAGAAAAATTAAATCTCTAATCGTATTCATAATATAATTATTAATCTATCCACACCACGTTCATATCCCATATTTATTTAAATAGAGATTTCTGAGGCACAGGTTGCTAAATTAAGAAAGAGAGGGTCTAGAATTTCTGAATATTGTGCCAGGGATTAATTAGGTGCCATATTTTAAAACTACGTCAGGTGTAAAGTAAATCAGAGCAGAGTACATTCTCGCATATGTTGGATTTATTTCTTAGAGAGTGGTTAGTGTTTGGAATTCTACACCCCAGAGAGATAAGACATTGAATATGTTGAAGGATAAATTTAGGTAGAATTTTGTTTCCCAAGGGGTGTCGATTAAGGGTTCTCGGGGGAGAGCAGAGCAGGAAAATAGTTAGTTATTAGTTAAAGTGAGACCCATCTTAATTCATAATGTTGCAAAAGGGTCTACTCCTGCTCCTATTAATGTTAAACATAGCACGCAGGCTTAGAAGCATAGGGGTTAACATTGTCAAATAAAGTCGTCAGTAATTTGTCCCTTTAGCTTGCAGATCCTCTTGTTAACATGTTGTTGCTTCACACACATGTTGGGTTTTAATTCCTCGGGGCGAAGGTTGGGATGGGGGTTAACTCAAGATCGCTTGTAATGTACCATGGGGCAGCCATGGTCTCCTGGAGCTTTGCTTGATTGCCCTTCGGGGGGTCGGGGAGGAATTTCCCGGAGTTTTTCCTGCAATTGGGCCTCTCAGGTTTTTTGCTCCGGTTTTTTGCCTCCCCCAGGTGCCAGCATTACTTAACGGGGGTGGGGTTGTGGGTGGGGGGGGTCCCACCAATCAGGTCAATCTGGTTCCAAACTACTTTTTTATTTGACGTTTCTGCATTGAGCCGTTTTTGGGAATGAGCAAACGCCCATTCTTCAGATCCAGTTCTTGCTGCAACTTTAGAACGTCAAGTACAAAAGTCACTCAGTAATAATAATATGTGCACTAAAATAAATTAAACTGAAATAAAAGATAACTACATTGTAAATCACATCTCTGTTGTTTGTGTCTTTATTTCTTCAATGTTGGTGTTACATATTGCTGGGTGGCTCCGGTAGTTTCTCCACTTAAGTGGCACGGGTACAAACAACCACTTCCCCTTTGACATGCTGCTTCTTTTCTGCAGTATCCCTTTAAGGGATCTTATTGAATGGCGGAACAGGCTCCAGGGGCCGAGTGGTCTTACTCCTGCTCCTAATTCGGTTAATTTGTCCCGTGGTTTTATATGATTTTGTTTAGTTCACTGTTCGTCTCTTTTGTCTGAAATACGAGTGGCAAAATGTTGAGTTCTGAGGCAGCCTCAGCTTCTCCGACAAGTAAACACCACCCCGTGCCCCACTTCCCCCCGGCACCCACCCAACCCGGACCAACTCAGTCCGGACCAGCTCTGATCAAAAGAGATCAGGTCAGGAGACTATCTGAGGGTTTTACCCGCGAGAGATGTAGAAAACAGAAGAAAATTGGAGTTGATTTTCCCCAGACAACTTCACACATTAAAGAGCCTCTGACGTTACCACGTTTGGTCTCAAGCTACAAGCTGGTTTAGCTCTTGTTTTAGTGTAAGGCACACAGACAGGCACACGCACACACACCTTGATAAAGAAGTTGAAATATCCAGGAAACTACAAGGATCATTTAAATGGCTCACAGACAATGGGAATTGCCTGCTTGCCCTCATTAAAGAGGCTGAGTTTCATTTTGAGAGGTAAACGCCTCATTTAATAAACTCTCCGAGGAGCCCGGCTGAAGCAGGAGTTGAGCCACTTCCAGCACGAATGGACCACACATGGAGCAAAGTGAATGAAGTGCAGACATAGATTCAACTTGGAGAGTTATACGATATCGTTGCAAGGCTGTCAGAACCGGGAACTGAACGTACCAGGTTTAAAGGTCTCAAGGGGAACAGAGGCACGTTTTATTTTTAAGCACATCTTCACACACACTTTTCCCAGAGTGGCGCACTGTTGTAAGGGTTCCCAAGTGGATTTGTGGCAGCACGGTGGCACAGTGGTTCGCACTGCTGCCTCACAGCACCAGGGACCTGGGTTTGATTCCCGGCTTGGGTCACTGTCTGTGTGGAGACATGTTCTCTCCATGTCTGTATGGGTCTCCTCTGGGTGCTCTGGTTTCCTCCCACAGTCCAAAAGACATGCTGGTTAGGTGCATTGGCCATGCTAAATTCTCCCTCAGTGTATCCGAGCAGGCGCCGGAGTGTGGTGACTGGGGGATTTTCACAGTAACTTCATTGCAGTGTTAATGTAAGGCTCCTTGTGACACAAATAAATAAACTTTGGAACTTTACCTTTTGAAATGGGCTGAAGGCACCATCAATATCCAATTCAGTCTGGTGCTCCGTCAGTGTAAAGTGGGTACTTCTGATCTCGGTCTTTGTGAGCTTACTTGTGACACTAATAAATTTTAAACTTTACCAGCCTGTTGATTGCGTTATGATCCTTCCGTGGCCAACAAGTCCTGGAGTTGGACTTAAACCTAGAGCTTCTGGTCCTGAGGTCGAGGCAAGGACCACTGTGCCACAACATCCCCAGCACAGTGGTGGGGTTGCATTAATGATGAAATGAATTCCACAAAGAAAAGTAACGGGGGATAAGAAAGATATTGGAAACCTTCTGGATAAAATTAAATGGAAAAGGATTTAAAACCAGTGGTAATTAAGCACCCAGGAGAACACACATGAGTTGGCAGAATGTTGCCTTGCCGAGACTAAACAGGCAGATTAAATTGTGGTTTCAAAGAGAGATTTCCACACAAATTCGGATCAGTACATGACACTGTGTCCAAAAGATAGCCCATTTCTTGAGCGTGTTGACAAAATCAATCACACAATTGTTATGGTGCAGGAAGAGGCCATTCGGCCCATTTTGGCTGCGCTGGCTTTCCAAATCAGTATTATGACTTATTGTCCTTCTCCAGCCTTTCCTCAACCCTTGCACACTGTTTCAGGACAATATTCTGCAAAGACATGCCCCAGAACAAACAACTGGGGAGAAAGCCATATTAATTAGACTGAACAATCAAATAACAAATCGGATTTAGTGAAACAGCATAATGGTGCATCAGCATTTAATAAATGCTGCCTATCAAAAAGAGAGAAATGTGAAACAGCTGCTAAAACTCGGGATTTAGTTAAGGCTGTCTTCAATATAATAAGATTTCAATTTAAACTGGGCAATGGGTAAAAAGACAGAACATCAGAAGGAGGTGTACAAAAAATAGTCAGATGTGATTCAACACCAGTTTATACCCCCAAGTTGCAAGCTTTCCACTTGCCAAAAGGAAAGCACCGATAGATAACTACCAAAGAGGTGAAGGACAACAAAACAGATTAAATGCGAAAGAAATTAGAGTTATTTGTATTTTACTCATGAGGGTCATAGAAACACAGAAACTGGAAGCAGGAGTAGGCCATTCTGCCCTATGAGCCTGCTCCACCATTCTTTATGATCATGGCTGATCATCAAATTCAATATCCCGATCACCCCTTTCCCACATATCCCTTGATCCCTTTCGCCCCAAGAGCTCTAAATTCTTTCTGAAATGACACAATGTTTTGGCCTCAACTACTGTCTGTGATAATGAATTCCACACATTCACCACTCTCTGGTCAAAGACCTTTCTCCTGACCTCAGTCCTAAAAGGTTTGTTTACCCCTTATCCTCAAACTATGACCCCGAGTTCTGGACTCCCCCACCATCGGGAACATTCTTTCTGAATCTACCCTGTCTAATCTTGTTAGAATTTTATAAGCTTCTGTGAGATCTCTGGTAAGCTTAGCTCCTCTCAATAGCACATGACTCCGTCTCCTGTCAATCAACCCAATGAAAACCTGACTCTGAAACCCAGGGGAAAGTCAAAAATAAACAAAAATACATTAACTCAGATTAGAACACCCTATTATCTCAGATCAATCATGAGCCTTGCATTCTCAGCATGTGAGCTGCCTGCTGTGGACAAAGGGACACCATGTAAACAGAGCTGAATTTTAAACATACCCCTCACAAGAAAAATGATATAAATATATTTCTTAAAGGTACTGTATCGACACTTACTTCGAAAGTTTAGTGAATATAATTGTATCCAATTTAATCTCTCCTCATATGACAGTCCTGCCATGCCAGGAATCACCCTGGTAAATCTTCACTGTACTCCCTCTATAGTAAGGACATCAATTCTCAGATAAGGACACCAACACTGCACACAGTACTCCAGGTGTGGCCTCACCAACGCTGTGATATTTTTGGCGTTCACTTCTTCACTGAACTTGTGGCCTCGATTGGAAAATAGTCACATATTTAAATTAAAGTAAAATACTGCGGAAGCTGGAAATCTGAAAGAAAAATGGAAATGCGGGAAAATGAAAAACTGCTTGCTCTGTCGAAAAGTCCTGGAAACTCAAAATTTTAACTCTGTTTCTTCTCTCCACAGATGTTGCCAGATCTGCTGAATTTTTCCAGCATTTTGCCAGTTTGTCCAATCTCTCTTCATAAGACAGTTGCACATGCCATCCCCGGAACAAGTCTGCTGAACCTTTGCTACGCTCCCTGTACAGCAATGATATCCTTCCTGAGGTAAGGGGACCAAAACTGCACACAGTGCTCCAGATGTGGTTTAACCAAGGCGCTATATATTGAAACAATACTTCACTACTCCTGTACTCAAACCCTGTTCAAATCACATTCCATGAACTTTCCGAATAGCATGCTGCACCTGCACATTAGTTAGCCTTCAGTGATTTATGGATAAGGACATCCCGGTCCCTTTGAACAGCTGCACTCCCTAATTTCTTACCATTTAGTAAATGCATTGCACATCTGTCCTTTCAACCAAACTGGATTACGTCACATTTCTCCACATTATATTCCATCTGCCATGTTCTTTCCCACTCACTAAGTCTGTCCAAACTGTCCTGTAGCCGCTTCACATCTTCCTCACAACACACATTCCTGCCAGCTTTGTATCATCCACACACTCGGAAACATTACATTTGGTCCCCACTGCCAGACCATTGATATATATTGAGAACAGCTGGGGCCCAAGAACTGATCCTTGTGGTACATCACTAGCCACAGCCTGACAACATGTGAATGCCCTGTTTATTCCTATTCTCTGCTGCCTCTTAGCCAATCCTTAATCCATTTCAGTATATTGCCTCCTATCCCATGTGCTTTTATTTTGCGAATCAATCTCCTGTGAGGGACTTTATCAAAAGCAAAATATATTACGTTCATTGACACCCCTTTATCAATTTTGCGAGTGACATCCTCATAAAAATGCAACAAGTTTGTCAAACATGATTTCCCATTTGTAAATCCATGCTGCCTGTGCCCAATTAGATCATGATTATATCCCTATCACATCCTTTGTAATTGATTCCAGCATTTTCCCGGCTACTGATGTGAGACTAACAGGTCTGTAATTCCCTGTTTTCTCTCTGCCTCCCATCTTAAATAATGGGGTGACATTTACTCCCTTCCAATCTCTGGGAATCATTCCAAAGTCTATAGAACTTTGGAAGATGATCACAAATGCATCCTCTATCTCTATAGCAACCTCTTCCAATTCTCTGGGATGCAAAATATCAGGTCCTGGGAATTATCAACTTTCAGTTCCATTAATTTCTCCAGTACAACCTTCTCATTTGTACTCATTTCTTTCAACTCCTCATTCTTCACAATCGATTAGATCTCTACGTCTGGGGGATTTCCTGGATCTTCCTCAGTGAAAACAGATACAAAGTAATCATTTAGCTTCTCCATTATTTCTCCATTCTTCATTATAAATTCTCCTGTCTCCGCCTGTAATGGACCCACATTTGGCTCAGCCAATCACTTCCTACTGACATACCGAGAGAAGCTTCTACAGTCATGTTTACGTTCTTCGCGAGATTGTATTCCTATTGTGTTCTCCCTTTCTTTATCAATGTCTTGGCCCTCCTTTGATGTATTCTATGGCACGGTGGCACAGTGGTTAGCACAGCTGCCTCACAGCATCAGGGACCCGTGTTCGATTCCCAACTTGGGTCACAGTTTATGTGGAGTTTGCACATTTGCCCCGTGTCTGCATGGGTTTCCTCCGGGTGCTCCGGTTTCCTCCTTCAGTCCAGTTCAGCGGGTTAGGTGGATTGGCCGTGCTAAATTGCCCCTTGGTGTCAGGGGGACTATCTAGGGTCAATGCATGTGTTGTGTGGATAGGGCCTGGGTGGGATTGTGGTCGATGCAGACTCAATGGGCCAAATGGCCTCCTTCTGCTGTGTAGGATTCTACGATCGGATGATTCTAAAAAACCTCTCAGTTCTCAGGTTTACATCTATCTCTGGCAACTTTATAAACCTTTCCTTTTAACCTTCTTCAATCCTTACCTTCCTTTATCAGCCACAGTTGACTGGATTTTTTGTTGTTTTTGCACCTTGAAGGTACTGTGTAATAATTCTTTGAAGACGTTAGCCAATCCTTATTTCCATTTCAGTATATTG
This sequence comes from Mustelus asterias, assembly GCF_964213995.1. Lineage (NCBI taxonomy): Eukaryota > Metazoa > Chordata > Chondrichthyes > Carcharhiniformes > Triakidae > Mustelus > Mustelus asterias. The sequence continues at coordinate 15,298,016 of NC_135818.1, read as the reverse complement.
CTTATGTTGCTAATCAATCTCCTGTGAGGGACTTTATCAAAAGCGAAATATATTACGTTCATTGACTCTTTTTTATCAATTATGTGAGTAACATCCTCAAACAAATGCAACAAGTTTGTCAAATATGATTTCCCATTTGTAAATCCATGCTGACTCTGCCCAATTAGATCATGATTATATACTCATCACATCCTTTATAATTGATTCCAGCATTTTGCCGGCTACAGATGTGAGGCTAACAGGTCTGTAATTCCCTGGTTTCTCTTCCCTCCCTTCTTGAGTAGTGGAGTGACATTTCATATAGAAATGTAGAAATTGGAAGCAGGAGGAGGCCATTCGGCCCTTCGACTCTGCTCCGCCCTTTATTTTGATCATGGTTGATCATTAAATTCGATATCCTGATTCCCCCTGTTGTAGGTAAAAATACCTCTGAGACTAGTCTGAGTCAAAATACAGTAAGGCTTTATTCTCACAAGCTTGCGGGAGAACCTGACCCCTGAAAGCTGAAGCCAAAGTTCTCCACCCCTTTCCTCCCTTGATCCCTTTAGCGCCAACAGCTCTATCTAATTTCTTGTTGAAATCACACAATGTTTTGGCCTCAACTACTTTCGGTGGTATTGAATTCCGCCCATTCACCAGTCTCTGGGTGAAGAAATTTCTCCTCACCTCAGTTCTAAAATCCTCATACTATGACCCCGAGTTCTTTATAAACCTTTATGAAACTTTCCTTTTAATCTCATACAATCGTTACCTTCCTTTAGTATTTAGCACTAGAGCCTCACAACGCCAGGGACCCGGGTTCGATTCCCGGCTTGGGTCACTGTCTGTGCTGAGACTGCATATTCTCCCTGTGTCTGCTGCGTGGGTTTCCTCTGAGTGCTCCAGTTTCCTCCCACAGTCTGAAAGATGTGCTGGTTAGGGTCGTTAGCCAAACTAAATTCTCCCTCAGTCTACCCGAACAGGCGCCGGAGTATGGCGACTCGGGGATTTTCACAGTAACTCCATTACACTGTTAGCATAAACCTTCGTTGTGACTAATAAATAAACTTTACTTTACTTTGTCAGCCATGGTTGTCTGGCTTTTTTGCGGTTTTGCACCTTGAAGCACCGTATCAGTGCTGTAAGCTGTGTCACTGTTCTTTGAAGACTATCCATTGCCAATGCACATTTTCCCAGAAATTCACTCCTGAAGTAGGCAATTTTCCAAAAGCCATATTGGCACCATTCATAACGTGCCTACAATGCAGAGGGGAACACCCGGATGGATATTCGTTCAAACCCCCTCTGCACAGCTGAGAGACCTTTAAATTTCAAAGCCAACGAAAGATCCTTATTCTGCCCAGCAACAGCGCAAAGCTGCATTTTAAACCGGCCTTTGGCCAAGGAAGATCGGGATATCTGCGGGTCAAGACCGAGAGTGGGCTATATGGCATAACCAGACTATCAATAAAATATTACAGGAATAAAATGGCCAAGGCAGGCAAAGAAACTTAACAAACTAGGGTAAAAGGAGTAAAAGATTAGATTAAATCTCCCTACACACAGCAGGACAAAATGACATTAACACCTAATCTCGCAAGCAGGGAACACAGACACAAAACAATGAGGTCAATTCAGATAAGGGGACACAAAGAGGGGATAATGGGAAACACATTAAAACACCGGGGCAAGAACAGGTAGTCCCATTAACACAAACACACACCATACAAATGCAAATTGACAAGCCTCCCAGAGAACTTCCTGACCCGACAGACCACTTTATACATATTGTAAAAATGCATAATCAAATGTTCCCGCTCGAATTTGGATCCCTATAAAGATCCAGAGCTGATGTGAAAGGATTGAGATCAACGTGGCCAAGCCACTGTTTCGGAGCTGGTTACGTTGGTTCTCCCTGGGTTCCCAGTCATTGTACAATAAAGAAAAACACTTTGAACGTTGCCTTGCGACTCGACCTCCTTGAATGCACTGGTACAAGGGATTTTTCCCTACAACAAATGGCGTAGTCGGCTCAGGATTTGATATCTGACTTCTGACTGGTGGCCACGGTCTGGAAGCCGGGATCAAATTTAAATGAATCTGATAAAAATCCAGAGCAGTCAAGGGCGAGTACAAGTCTCCATTCAAAGTGAGGTACCTTTAAGGGTGAGGGTTTGTCTGTGTCAAATATTGTTGTCTTGTAGAACTGTATAATCTTGCCTAAGTTTTTAAATTGAAGGTGCAGGTCAGAACGACCGCGTGGAAGAAGGTAAGTAACTTTAATAGGAATAGAGGACCAGAGGTAAAGATAACAGGTTTTGGGCTATTTGATAACGGGAATAAGGAATTAAGACTAATATAAAGATAAGAACCGCATGCAGAACTAATTGGTGTAACTAACCCAGGATTGTAGACGAAACCGCTGTCTGTGCCAAGGCAATAGGACAAGGGAGTGCTTGACTCAAGGTGCCCTACCCTAAACTGGACGTTAAGAGGAGAAATCTCCCACGCTAAGGTTGGGTTTTGAAGCGGGCGCTAAGAGGCGCAGGCACTCAGGGTGCAAGGCACGGACAGTGTAAATCGGGTAACAACACAGACTCTGAAGGGACGAACAACCTCAGAGTCGATATAGTTACTAATTATAACAGGGGCTTTGATAACAGATACATATGTGTAAGTGTTGTGGAAAAGGGGACCCGATCCATCCTGACCAAGAGACACGACGACGGAGGATCCATTAGGGACCCGGGCGGAGTTTGATAACCTTGTTCGTCTGTAGGGAACACCACAGTCCATAGCAGGGTACCAGGTTTTGGGGTAACGGATCAACCTTGCTAGTGGAGGTGGTGGCCAAGCGGGAGGCGTTGTACTTAAAGGGGCTGGGGACAGGGGCCGACAAACCCACTAAAAAACCAGCACACATCCCAATAAGACAACACAAAATAGACCAAGCGTGAGGCGTCAGGAATAGTTGGGGGAGCACAGGGGAAGAGACCCACTGGGACCCCACTACGAGACCCTACAGCAATACAGACGGTGCTGGGGCAGTATCAGTGACAGGAGATAAGAGAGAGAGTTGGGGCACTTTTACTGTTGGAACCAGCATACGGGGGTTGCAGGACTGCGAGACAGAAAAATGGCAGAACACGTTGTTAAGGGAGAAACTGCAGTAGCTCTCATTTTGAAGTATCTGTTAGCCAGAGAAGCGATTGTTGCAAAGATGAAACGGAACGGGTGGAACGCATCACAAACTTTAGAAGATCAAAGAAAGTGGATAGACGGAGTTAAACGGGACAAAACAAAAGTAATGCGAGTCATGTTAGTGACCCAGTTAGCTGGACTAATTGAGAAGGTAAATGCCTCAATGGAGGAGAGACACAAAGAGACAGAACAAATTAAGGTATTGCAGGAGAGAGTGAGGGAATTAGAACAAAGAAGCCACACTGCGGAGATAACGCAGAGATCAGCGGAAACGGACCCTCGGCGCTCATACGAGTCAGTGCAGAAACATACAACCACTCCAGTATCAGAAGGAGACACAAAAAATTATAATCTCGCGCCAGTCACCAGAGGAGGGACGTGAGCACAACCAAAAGCAACCTATAAGCCTTTTACCCCAGGGGAAAGGCAGCAAATTATGGCATCCCTGGGGAAGTTAAAACCCAGAAGCGCAAACCTGGGATTTTGGGGCGAATTGGATTCACTCTGGGTAGGACACCAGTTACATTCAAGGGACATACACCAGCTGGTCAGGGCAGCCTGTCCAGCGGATAAATGGAGGTTGGTGGCAGGAGGGCCAGCGACCCAAGCAGCACAGGACTATAATGGAGGAAGGTGGACCAATGCCGTTCCTACAACGGCTGAGATAGACGACCAGCAGGCACCCTTCACATTATTTAAGACCAAAATCCAACGGGTCTTAGGGAGCTCCCCCACTAATTGGAGCAGGATCACAAATACTAAACAAGTGCATCGGAATTTGGAGAGAGATTATTCCAGGTATATAGGGAGTGTTCAGGACAGGACAATGTGGACAGGAGAGACAGGGCTTTTATCCAGGCATTCAAGGACGGGCTATCAGAGGTACACCAAGAAATCCTTAAGATGGGGGTGATAGCATCCCAAGACTATGACGAGCTAGTCGAGTGGGCTAGCGGGATAAAAGAAGGGAAGGTTTCCCAGACAAAGCTCAGACGAGAGAGAACTGGAACCCCCCATAACGGAGATAAGGGGAGAACCGGGCTCAGCTGCTACACGTGTGGCCAGCCAGGGCATATGGCTAGATTCTGCAGGGGAGCACCATTCAAAGGGAAACCCGAGAATGGCGGGCCCCGCTGTGACCACTGCCACAGGGCAGGGCACACCGAGGCAACGTGTTGGGGGAAACATGGGAGACCCCAAGACAACTATAGACCAACCCCGGGGGCACCACATTCCCGGAATCCACTCGGGTGACTAGAAGAGACCCCAAACCAGGGAGATGGGAGACAAAAGAGGATTAGTGTAGCCACGCCCACAGAAGACAGTGAATCCCGACAGAAGCCGGTGTCCATTCACCCCACTCATCGACCAACACTGGTCGAAATCTCACAACCCGTAGCTCCCATCCAATACAGGAAAGAGGGGGAGAGAATATATAGTAGAAGCCTTGGTAGGGTGTAGGGAATGCCACATGTTAGTAGATACGGGAGCAGCCATATCAATTACAAACCTACCCCTGCCACTGACCAACAAAAGAATACACATAACCGGGGTAGGGGGAGAGAGAATACCCGCCTATCTTAGTGAAACCACACGAGTAGAAATCAACCACAAGTATATTCCAATGCAATTTTACGTATGCCAGAATAATGAGGGCACAATCATGGGGAACGATTTAATGAGGGAATACCAGGTGCTGATAGATTGTGGGAAAGAGAAACTAATTTGGCCACAACCTGACGGTAGGAAGACCGGAATAGGGACATTAGCTAGCCACCTGGGGACGGTTGGGGTAGCCACCATTGTGGCCCGAGATTGGGATCAGGAAAAAGAAGGGTTCAGAGCCATCTGCACTTCCATTCCCGAAGCCTGGGCTCCGACGAAATTAGATACCGGACTAACCGACAGAGAACTGATAAAAGTCCCAGGACCGGAACACAAGCCCCACCGACAATACCCTATCAAGAGAGAAGCGCAAGGGGCAGTGGTACAGGTCGATACAGGCACAGGTCGATACAGAGGAAGACTCAGAAATATTGCCAGAGGTCCCAAAAGCCGGGAGCCGGGTCTTAACTGAAGTGCTTCCTGCAAAAGCAGGATTTGCCCCAAGATGGCACGGACCTTACGAGGTCATTATTAGCGGAGATACCTATGCCTGTATAGATATAAGGGGACAGGGGACCTGGAAACATTGGACCCAATTAAAGCTGTATGAAGACAAATGAACTCAAGATACCGTTTTCGTTCGTTCATATTCCACAGGAACCAGGACCAGATCTACTATCAAGACGTCGGAACAAACTACTGTTAATTTACTTACCTGTTTATTTTCTGTATATACTATAACTGTAAAAATACTGTTGTAAAAAACGATATGGGAATAGGGACATATTTGATGATAACCATGACCATTGTAAATACGCTCCAACACATGGGGGTTAGGGGAGCAGAACCACCAATCATGGAAGAAAACCTATTCCTGAAAACACACATCCAAATCTATGGGAATAGGACCGCTTGTTACCCTTCAGCGCGATCAGTAAACTTCCTATTCATCGCAACACCAGGGTGGCTCCCACAAGAGTTATTCACTATTGACACAACGGGGGCACCCTGCAATGGGTACTTTAAACAAGGGATACAAGGAAGGGGTGTAGAGCTCGCTGAGCCGGGCATTCTAAGGTGGATGGCACCCCAATGGGAGGAGACACATGGGAACCACCCACAATGTTTTTAGGGAGAGGGATGGGGGTGCGTGCATGCCTTTGTCCCTAAAAATGATTCGTGCGCTGAGGCACATTGTGCTCTCCAGGAGTGCCGGGTCCGGGAAGGACACTTCATTGTGACTGTAAGCAACAAAAATGCATTGCAGTCACCGCGGGTAGGCAGCTTATGTGTGGCAAGTGCAACGGCACTCAAGTCAGCTCAGCCTCGGGGACATACCCATTTGACTCTCACCAAGGGGTACAACCAAGTGGACAGTCCCGGGGGAGGGAAGGTTCCACAACATGGGACCATGTGGTCAAACGACCCCGGGGTAATGCATGTTATCGGGTTAAAGAAGGTTATGTGTTTTTATTCAAAAATGTATACATGACGGCCACAGACAGGCCTCCAAGGTTCTTTTCCGTAGGGACAATCAGACCTCTCACGGTTCCGTGCCCAAGCGAAGGGCATGTCCAGAAACGCATAGTGACCAGGGCCATCAGCGCAGAATTCTGCGCCGACTGGCAGGCCCCTGTCACATTAGGATCTTCTTTGGGGTATGGATTTCTGGGGACACTATCCCTAGGGGGCGCCGCAGGGGTGATCAGTGCCAGTAATAGGAATTTCTTCATATGTGGACTTACCATCTTAGGAAACAGCACCCTACAAGCACTGGGTGCAATTGACCAAGAACTCGCAGAACTCAGACTATACGCACAGCAAACGAGATATGCAGTAGACTATCAGCTAGCCAAACAAGGAGGGGTATGCACCATCATCAAAGGAAAATGCATCACCTATGTACACGACGAGACATTAAACATAACAGCAGCCATGTGCGGGATACAAAAGCAATTGGATAGCTTTAAACAGGGATTTACAGGGACTGATGGATGGTTAGGGTGGCTGTTTAACACAGTTTGGGGAGCATACATTATGAAGGGATTAATTTTAGTAGTAGCCATCCTGTTCACACTCTGCCTGGGCCTAACCTGTATTAAGGTGATATGTGCAAATATTGCATCAAGAATGCTACCCACTGCCAGTATCCAGCTGCAAGAATTTAACCAAACCACAGAGGAAGAGGAACAACGGCAAGGACAACATCTGTACAACTCACTGTACCTCTGAAGATCGTCCATGTGGGTCAGCCATGAATGGGACCCCCTGGACGAGAGGAGGGACTGAAGTAGGCCATTTTCCAAAGCCATATTTTTATTATCTCATCAATATTCACCTCATTAAACATATTCATTTATTGGACTGATTGGCACCATTCATAACGTGCCCACAATGCAGAGGGGAACACCCGAATGGACATTAGTTTAAATCCCCCTCTGCACAGCTGAGAAATCATTAATTCAAGTTTGATGGAAGATCCTTATTCTGCCCAGCAACAGCACGAAGCTCTGCACGGCTGAGAGACCTTTAATTTCAAAGCTGACAAAAGATCCTTATTCTGCCCAGCAACAGCACGAAGCTGCATTTTAAACCGGCCCTTGGCCAGAAGATCGGGATATCTGAGAGTCAAGACCTGGCAGTGGGATATATGGCATAACTGTACTCTAAATAAAATATTATGGGAATAAAATGGCCAAGGCAGGCAAAGAAACTTAATAAACCAGGATAAAAAGAATAAAAGATTAGATTAAATCCCCATACACACAGCAGGACAAAATGACATTAACACCAAATCTCGCAAGCATAGAATACAGACACAAAATATCAGAGGTCGATTTAGATAAGGGGACACATCGAGAGGATAATGGGAAACACATTAAAACACCGGGGCAAGAACAGGCAGTGCCATTAACACGGACACACACCATACAGATGCAAATTGACAAAGTCTACCAGGGAACTTCCTGACCAGATAGGCCACTTTTTAGGTATTGTAAAAATGTATGAGCAAATGTTCCCGCTCGAATTTGGATTCCTATAAATATCCAGAGCAAATATGTAACTGTTGAGGTCAACGTGGCCAAGCCACTGTTTCTAAGCTGGCTACGGGGGTCTCCCTGGGATCCCAGTCATTGTACAATAAAGAAAAACGCTTTGAACCTTGCCTTGCGACTCGACCTCCTTGAATGCACTGGTACAAGGGATTTTTCCCTACAACAAATGGCGTAGTCAGCTCAGGATTTGATATCTGACTTCTGACTGGTGGCCACGGTCTGGAAGCCGGGATCAAATTTAAACGAATCTGATAAAAATCCAGAGCAGTCAAGGGCGAGTACAAGTCTCCGTTCAAAGTGAGGTACCTTTAAGGGTTAGGGTTTGTCCGATTTAAATATTGTTGTCTTGTAGAACTGTATAATCTTGCCTAAGTTTTTAAAATTGAAACAGAATTCTGCACTTAAGAGGTATAGGTCAGGACGACCGCGTGGAAGAAGGTAAGTAACTTTAATAGAAATAGAGGACCAGAGGTAAAGATAACAGGTTTTGGGCTATTTGATAACGGGAATAAGGAATTAAGACTAATATAAAGATAAGAACCGCATGCAGAACTAATTGGTGTAACTAACCCAGGAGTGTAAACGAAACCGCTGTCTGTACCAAGGCAATAGGACAAGGGAGTGCTTGACTCAAGGTGCCCGACCCTAAACTGGACATTAAGAGGAGAAATCTCCCACGCTAAGGTTGGGGTTTGAAGCGGGCGCTAAGATGGGAGTTCTGATCACAAACAGGACAAAAAGACACAAACTCAATTTACATGAATGATGGTTGGAATGCGAGTCTTTACAGCTAATCAAGTCTTAAAGGTAGAGACAATGTGAGTAGAGGTTAAAAGTTAAAGAATGTGTATTGTCTCCAGACAGGACAGCGAGTGAGATTTTGCACATCCAGGCAGGTTGTGCGGGTTACAGATAGTGTGACATGAACCCAATATCCTGGTTGAGGCCGTCCACATGTGTGTGGAACCTGGCTATCAGTCTCTGCTGAGCGACTCTGCGCTGTCGTGTGTGGTGAAGGCCACCTTGGAGAACGCTTACCCGGAGATCAGAGGCTGAATGCCCGTGACCGCTGAAGAGCTCTCCAACAGGAAAAGAACAGTCTTGCCTGGTGATTGTCGAGCGGTGTTCATTCATCCGTTGTCGTAGCGTCTGCATGGTTTCCCCAATGTACCATGCTTCAGGACATCCTTTCCTGCAGTGTAACAGGTAGACAACGTTGGCCGAGTTGCAAGAGTATGAACCGTGTGGTGAACCATCGTTGGTTCCCACTGTGGGATTGTTCTAATGTTGTTGTTGGGCTAGGGTGGGATTGATACACCTGTGGTTGTTACTGTTGTGGCACATCCCAGTCGGGCTCCGCCTCCTGGGAGAGGTATAAGACCCCCTGCTCGGGCGGGACCTCGTCAGTCTGGGATAGTGTGTTAAAGTTCTGTTAGTTCCATTGTTAGTCAATAAAAGCCTTCTTTTACCGAAGCTTCGTGCCTCGTGTCCAATTGATGCGCATCAATTTTATTGACTAACATTAAGCTCTCGACGGAAGAAAAAAAAGAAAGGAGAGTATGGAGCAAATCCTAAAGCCAGAACGTCTGACGCTAGATCCACGTGCGGTGGGCGCTTCTAACACCTTCGACCACTGGCTGAAGTGTTTTGAAGATTACCTGGCAGCCTCCGCAGCGGTCACCACAGATGATGACAGACTCCGGGTCCTCCATGCGAGGGTAAGCGACACAGTCTACCTCGCGATCCGTGCGGCCACCACTTACCCGAGGGCCCTCGAGCTTTTAAAAAAGCGCTATACGAAACCTCCCAACGAGATCCACGCTCGTTACCTCCTCGCTACACGACGTCGGCAGTCGGGCGAAACCATGGAGGATGACGCCAATGAGCTCTTGCAGCTAGCCAGGGGCTGTGACTGCAAAGCTGTGTCGGCTGAGCAGTACATGTATGACCTTGCCCGAGATGCGTTTGTGGCCGGGGTCGGGTCTTCATACATCCGTCTCAAGCTGCTAGAAAAGGGGAATCTCAACCTGACCCAAGCTATGGAATTAGCTGAAGTGCTTCAGGCGGCTTCGAAGAGCTTGGTCCTGTATCCGGAGGACCACGTGGAGACAACGTGGCAGGAGCAGTCGCAAATCCCTCCTCGTCCCACGGGCTCGAAGTGCAGTGTTATGGTGTGCTCCCATGTGGACCCGGCGACGGCTGCAGCCCCATGCGGCCCGCAGTGCTACTTCTGCGGAGGAGCCAAGCATCCACGACAAAAGTGTCCCGCTAAAGCGGTAGTCTGTAACCTATGCGGTAAAAAGGGGCATTATGCGAAGGTGTGCAGATCGAAGCCCAAGAACGGCAGTGCGGCCTGTGACCCTTCGGAACGGGGATCATCACCATCGTCGTCGAAGTACTCACGGGGTTCGTCCACGTGCGAGTCCAGGACGACGCCATTGCGGTCGACGGAGTCGGAGGAGGATGACCACCAGGAGTCGCTACGTTTGGCGCCCTCACCCATGTGCGATTCATGGGGGCGGCCATTTTGGTCGACGATGACCATGAGCGACCAGCAGGGGTCCTCAGCATCGACCTCAGCTGCCTGCAGTGACGTTCACGGACCAACGGTGGCGTCGATCACCCTGAACCAGGCTAAGCATCACAGGCTTGACTGTTCGATGATGGATATACAGGTAAATGGTCGTGCAATTTATTGTCTGTTTGACCGCGGGAGCATTGAGAGCTTTATTCACCCTGACACTGTAAAGAGGTGTGGACTCCAGATTCAACCTGCCAAACAGACAATCTCTATGGCATCAAGGTCCCGGTCTGTCCCTGTGCTAGGACGTTGTGTGGTAACCTTGAAAGTGCAAGGCACAATTTACGAGCGATTCAGGCTCCTTGTGTTGCCGCATCTTTGCGCACCAATTCTCCTCGGACTAAACTTTATGGTCCACATGAAGAGTGTGATCCTACAGTACGGTGGGCCACTCCCTTCGCTGACAGTAGGGGAACAGCTGCAGTCGCCAAATTGTCCAAAGCGCCCCGCATGCAATCTTTCTACATTAAAGATCACCACACCCTCTTTATTCAAGAATCTGGTACCAGGCTGCAAGCCCATTGCTACTAAAAGTAGGCGTTACAGCGCTGAAGATCGGATCTTCATCAGGTCTGAGGTTCAGCGACACCTCAAAGAAGGGATCATACAGCCCAGTGTTAGTCCGTGGAGAGCACAGGTTGTGGTGGTCAAGAGCGGGAACAAACCCCGGATGGTCATTGATTATAGTCAGACCATTAATCGATATACGCAGCTGGATGCGTATCCCCTCCCGCGCATATCTGATATGGTCAATCAGATTGCGCAGTACCGGGTGTTCTCCACCATAGACCTTAAGTCCGCCTACCACCAACTCCCCATTCGCCCAGAGGACCGACAATACACGGCCTTTGAGGCGGATGGTCGTCTGTATCAGTTTCTTAGGGTTCCATTTGGTGTCACCAATGGGGTCTCGGTCTTCCAGCGTGCAATGGACCGAATGGTGGACCAGAACAGGCTGCAGGCTACCTTCCCGTACCTGGATAATGTCACCATCTGCGGCCATGATCAGCAGGACCATGACACAAATCTCCAAAACTTTTTACGCACTGCATCTCGCCTGAATTTGACCTACAACAGGGAGAAGTGTGTATTCCGTACGCGCCGGTTAGCCATCCTGGGATACGTGGTGGAAAACGGGGTCATTGGCCCTGATCCAAACTCAATGAGCCCTCGGATGCCCTCTCGCGCGGAACATGCGCTACTATGCAGGAGGATCGCTTGAACGCCCTCCATAATGACCTGTGCCATCCTGGGGTCACTCGGCTCTACCACTTTGTCAAAGCCCGCAACCTGCCTTACTCGGTGGAGGACGTCAGGTCGGTGACAAGGAGCTGTCGGATTTGCGCGGAATGCAAACCGCACTTTTACCGACCTGACCGGGCACATTTGGTCAAGGCCACTCGCCCCTTCGAGAGGCTGAGTGTGGATTTTAAGGGCCCCCTTCCCTCAACAGATCGGAACGTGTACTTTCTGAACATAATAGATGAGTACTCCCGGTTCCCGTTTGTTGTCCCCTGCGCGGACACGTCGACTGCCACGGTGATCAAGGCATTCCGTGATCTTTTTACCCTGTTCGGGTACCCCAGCTATATCCATAGCGACAGGGGCTCGTCGTTCATGAGTAATGACTTGAGGCAATTCCTGCTCTCATACGGGATTGCCTCTAGTAGGACCACGAGTTACAACCCTAGGGGTAATGGACAGGTGGAAAGAGAGAATGCTACAGTCTGGAAGGCTGTCCTATTGGCACTGAAGTCCAAAGGCCTTCCAGTCTCCCATTGGCAGGAGGTCCTCCCTAATGCGCTTCACTCCATTCGCTCCCTCCTGTGTACGGCAACCAATGCTACTCCCCACGAGAGGATGTTCTCATTCCCTCGGAAGTCGTTCTCGGAGATATCTTTACCAGCCTGGTTAACGTACCCAGGACCTGTCATTACTTCAAAAGTCTAGTGAATATAATTGTATCCAATTTAATCTCTCCTCATATGACAGTCCTGCCATGCCAGGAATCACCCTGGTAAATCTTCACTGTATTCCCTCTATAGTAAGGACATCAACTCTCAGATAAGGACACCAACACTGCACACAGTACTCCAGGTGTGGCCTCACCAACGCTGTGATATTTTTGGCGTTCACTTCTTCACTGAACTTGTGGCCTCGATTGGAAAATAGTCACATATTTAAATTAAAGTAAAATACTGCGGAAGCTGGAAATCTGAAAACAGATACAAAGTAATCATTTAGCTTCTCCATTATTTCTCCATTCTTCATTATAAATTCTCCTGTCTCTGCCTGTAATGGACCCACATTTGTCTCAGCCAATCACTTCCTACTGACATACCGAGAGAAGCTTCTACAGTCATGTTTACGTTCTTCGCGAGATTGTATTCATATTGTGTTCTCCCTTTCTTTATCAATGTCTTGGCCTTCCTTTGATGTACTCTATGGCACGGTGGCACAGTGGTTAGCACTGCTGCCTCACAGCATCAGGGACCCGGGTTCGATTCCCAACTTGGGTCACAGTCTATCTGGAGTTTGCACATTTGCCCCGTGTCTGCATGGGTTTCCTCCGGGTGCTCCGGTTTCCTCCTTCAGTCCAGTTCAGCGGGTTAGGTGGATTGGCCGTGCTAAATTGCCCCTTGGTGTCAGGGGGACTATCTAGGGTCAATGCATGTGTTGTGTGGATAGGGCCTGGGTGGGATTGTGGTCGATGCAGACTCAATGGGCCAAATGGCCTCCTTCTGCTGTGTAGGATTCTACGATTGGATGATTCTAAAAAACCTCCCAATTCTCAGGTTTACATCTATCTCTGGCAACTTTATAAACCTTTCCTTTTAACCTTCTTCAATCCTTACCTTCCTTTATCAGCCACAGTTGACTGGATTTTTTGTTGTTTTTGCACCTTGAAGGTGCTGTGTAATAATTCGTTGAAGAAGTTAGCCAATCCTTAATCCATTTCAGTATATTGCTTCCTATCCCATGTGCTTTTGTGTTGCTAATCAATCTCGTGTGAGGGACTTGATCAAAAGCGAAATATATTACGTTCATTGACTCTTTTTTATCAATTTTGTGAGTAACATCCTCAAACAAATGCAACAAGTTTGTCAAATATGATTTCCCATTTGTAAATCCATGCTGACTCTGCCCAATTAGATCATGATTATATACTCATCACATCCTTTATAATTGATTCCAGCATTTTGCCGGCTACAGATGTGAGGCTAACAGGTCTGTAATTCCCTGGTTTCTCTTCCCTCCCTTCTTGAGTAGTGGAGTGACATTTCATATAGAAACGTAGAAGTTGGAAAAGGAGGAGGCCATTCGGCCCTTCGACTCTGCTCCGCCCTTTATTTTGATCATGGCTGATCATTAAATTCGATATCCTGATTCCCTCTGTTGTAGGTAAAAATACCTCTGAGACTAGTCTGAGTCAAAATACAGTAAGGCTTTATTCTCACAAGCTTGCGGGAGAACCTGACCCCTGAAAGCTGAAGCCAAAGTTCTCCACCCCTTTCCTCCCTTGATCCCTTTAGCACCAACAGCTCTATCTAATTTCTCGTTGAAATCACACAATGTTTTGGCCTCAACTACTTTCGGTGGTATTGAATTCCGCCCATTTACCAGTCTCTGGGTGAAGAAATTTCTCCTCACCTCAGTTCTAAAATCCTCATACTATGACCCCGAGTTCTTTATAAACCTTGATAAAACTTTCCTTTTAATCTCATACAATCGTTACTTTCCTTTAGTATTTAGCACTAGAGCCTCACAGCGCCAAGGACCTGGGTTCGATTCCCGACTTGGGTCACTGTCTGTGCTGAGACTGCATATTCCCCCTGTGTCTGCTGCGTGGGTTTCCTCTGAGTGCTCCAGTTTCCTCCCACAGTCTGAAAGATGTGCTGGTTAGGGTCATTAGCCAAACTAAATTCTCCCTCAGTCGACCCGAACAGGCGCAGGAGTATGGCGACTCGGGGATTTTCACAGTAACCCCATTACACTGTTAGCATAAACCTTCGTTGTGACTAATAAATAAACTTTACTTTACTTTGTCAGCCATGGTTGTCTGGCTTTTTTGCGGTTTTGCACCTTGAAGCACCGTATCAGTGCTGTAAGCTATGTCACTGTTCTTTGAAGACTATCCATTGCCAATGCACATTGTCCCAGAAATTCACTCCAAAGTTCAGCTGAAAACGTTCAGTGCTGTGTTATTCCAGCTGATTGGATTCTTTATCTCGATGTCACCCAGGGATAGGGAGTGCTTGTTCATAGGCATTACTCTTGCCCTGCATGAGGTGTGAGGCCAGGCATAGCAACTCCATATAGATAGGAGAAACAGAAGAGAAAGGAGGACTTTTACCCAGAGACCTAATCCACCCAGGGTGACGAGAAAACACTGCTCCCACATTCATAGGAACATAGGAGCAGGAACAGGCCATCGAGCCTGCTCCAACATTTAATACGATCATGACTGATCACCCACTTCAATGACCTGTTCCCCACACCATCCCCGTAACTCGTTATTGCATTGGCATTTAGAAATCTATCATTCCAAATTTAAACACACTCAATAACTGAGCTTCCAAAGCCCTCAGAGGTAGCAAATTCTAAAGATTCATGAACCTCTGAGTAAGTGGGCCAGTGGCACAATGGATAACGCGTCTAACTGCGGATCAGAAGATTCGAGGTTTAACTCCTGGCTGACTCAAATTTCTATATTGACTGGGACTCACTTAGTGCTTGGGGCGTGATGGGGCAGGGTTGGTAAGGAGCAACCAGGAGGACTTCTTGAAATAGTATGTAGACAGTCCAACTAGGGAAGGGGCAATATTGGGTCTGGTATTGGGGAATGAGCCTGGCCAGGTGGTGGACGTTTCAGTCGGGGAGCAGTTTGGGAACAAGAACCACAATTCAGTCAGCTTTAAGGTACTGATGGATAAAGATAAGTGTAATCCTCAAGTGAAGGTGCTAAATTGGGGGAAGGCTAATTACAACAATATTAGGCAGGAATTGAAGAATGTAGATTGGGGGCGGATGTTTGAGGGCAAATTAATATCTGGCATTGTGGAGGCTTTCAAGTGGAAGTTGATAGGGATTCAGGACGGGCACATTCCTGTAAGGATAAAGAATAAGTATGGTGAAGTAGGCCATTTTCCAAAGCCATATTTTTATTATCTCAGCAATATTCACCTCATTAAACATATTCATTTATTGGACTGATTGGCACCATTCATAACGTGCCCACAATGCAGAGGGGAACACCCGAATGGACATTCGTTTAAATCCCCCTCTGCACAGCTGAGAAACCTTTAATTCAAGTTTGATGGAAGATCCTTATTCTGCCCAGCAACAGCACGAAGCTGCATTTTAAACCGGCCCTTGGCCAGAAGATCGGGATATCTGAGAGTCAAGACCTGGCAGTGGGATATATGGCATAACTGTACTCGAAATAAAATATTATGGGAATAAAATGGCCAAGGCAGGCAAAGAAACTTAATAAACCAGGATAAAAAGAATAAAAGATTAGATTAAATCCCCCTACACACAGCAGGACAAAATGACATTAACACCTAATCTCGCAAGCATAGAATACAGACACAAAACATCAGAGGTTGATTTAGATAAGGGGACACATCGAGAGGATAATGGGAAACACATTAAAACACCGGGGCAAGAACAGGCAGTCCCATTAACACGGACACACACTATACAGATGCAAATTGACAAACTCTACCAGGGAACTTCCTGACCAGATAGGCCACTTTTTAGGTATTGTAAAAATGTATGAGCAAATGTTCCCGCTCGAATTTGGATTCCTATAAATATCCAGAGCAAATGTGTAACTGTTGAGATCAACGTGGCCAAGCCACTGTTTCTAAGCTGGCTACGGGGGTCTCCCTGAGATCCCAGTCATTGTACAATAAAGAAAAACGCTTTGAACCTTGCCTTGCGACTCGACCTCCTTGAATGCACTGGTACAAAGGATTTTTCCCTACAACAAATGGCGGAGTCAGCTCAGGATTTGATATCTGACTTCTGACTGGTGGCCACGGTCTGGAAGCTGGGATCAAATTTAAACGAATCTGATAAAAATCCAGAGCAGTCAAGGGCGAGTACAAGTCTCCGTTCAAAGTGAGGTACCTTTAAGGGTTCGGGTTTGTCCGGTTTAAATATTGTTGTCTTGTAGAACTGTATAATCTTGCCTAAGTTTTCAAAATTGAAACAGAATTCTGCACTAAAGAGGTATAGGTCAGGACGACCGCGTGGAAGAAGGTAAGTAACTTTAATAGAAATAGAGGACCAGAGGTAAAGATAACAGGTTTTGGGCTATTTGATAACGGGAATAAGGAATTAAGACTAATATAAAGATAAGAACCGCATGCAGAACTAATTGGTGTAACTAACCCAGGAGTGTAAACGAAACCGCTGTCTGTGCCAAGGCAATCGGACAAGGGAGTGCTTGACTCAAGGTGCCCGACCCTAAACTGGACGTTAAGAGGAGAAATCTCCCATGCTAAGGTTGGGTTTTGAAGCGGGCGCTAAGAGGCACAGGCACTCAGGGTGCAAGGCACGGACAGTGTAAATCGGGTAACAACACTGACTCTGAAGGGACGAACAACCTCAGAGTCGATATAGTTACTAATTATAACAGGGGCTTTGATAACAGATACATATGTGTAAGTGTTGAGGAAGAGGGGACCCGATCCATCCTGACCAAGAGACACAGCGACGGAGAATCCACTCGGGACCCGGGCGGAGATTGATAACCTTGTTCGTCTGTAGGGAACACCACAGTCCATAGCAGGGTACCAGGGAGCTGAGACTCCCTTTTTGGGGTAACGGATCAAACTTGCTAGTGGAGGTGGTGGCCAAGCGGGCGGCGTTGTACTTAAAGGGGCTGGGGACAGGGGCCGACAAACCCACTAAAGACCAGCACACATCCCAATAAGACAACACAAAATAGACCAAGCGTGAGGTGTCAGGAATAGTTGGGGGAGCACAGGGGCAGAGACCCACTGGGACCCCACTACGAGACCCTACAGCAATACAGACGGTGCTGGAGCAGTATCAGTGACAGGAGATAAGAGAGAGAGAGTTGGGGCACTTTTACTGTTGGAACCAGCATACGGGGGTTGCAGGACTGCTAGACAGAAAAATGGCAGACCACGTTGTTAAGGGAGAAACTGCAGTAGCTCTCATTTTGAAGTATCTGTTAGCCAGAGAAGCGATTGTTGCAAAGATGAAACGGAACGGGTGGAACGCATCACAAACTATAGAAGATCAGAGCAAGTGGGTAGACGGAGTTAAACGGGACAAAACAAAAGTAATGCGAGTCATGTTAGTGACCCAGTTAGCTGGACTAATTGAGAAGGTAAATGCCTCCATGGAGGAGAGACACAAAGAGACAGAACAAATTAAGGTATTGCAGGAGAGAGTGAGGGAATTAGAACACAGAAACCACACTGCGGAGATAATGCAGAGATCAGCGGTCCCTCGGCCCTCATACGAGTCAGTGCAGAAACATACAACCACTCCAGTATCAGAAGGGGACATAAAAAATTATAATCTAGCGCCAGTCACCAGAGGAGGGACGTTAGCACAACCAAAAGCAACCTATAAGCCGTTTACCCCAGGGGAAAGGCAGCAGATTATGGCATCCCTGGGGAAGTTAAAACCCAGAAGCGCAAACCTGGGATTTTGGGGCGAATTGGATTCACTCTGGGTAGGACACCAGTTACATTTAAGGGACATACACCAGCTGGTCAGGGCAGCCTGTCCAGCGGATAAATGGAGGTTGGTGGCAGGAGGGCCAGCGACCCAAGCAGCACAGGGCTATAATGGAAAAGGTGGACAAATGCCGTTCCTACAACGGCTGAGATAGACGACCAGCAGGCACCCTTCACATTATTTAAGACCAAAATCCAACGGGTCTTAGGGAGCTCCCCCACTAATTGGAGCAGGATCACAAATACTAAACAAGTGCATCAGAATTTGGAGAGAGATTATTCCAGGTATATAGGGAGTGTTCAGGACAGGACAATGTGGATAGGAGAGACAGGGCTTTTATCCAGGCATTCAAGGACAGACTATCAGAGGTACACCAAGAAATCCTTAAGATGGGGGTGATAGCTTTCCAAGACTATGATGAGCTCGTCGAGTGGGCTAGCGGGATAAAAGAAGGGAAGGTTTCCCAGACAAAGCTCAGACGAGAGAGAACTGGAACCCCCCATAATGGAGATAAGGGGAGAACCGGGCTCAGCTGCTACACGTGTGGCCAGCCAGGGCATATGGCTAGATTCTGCAGGGGAGCACCATTCAAAGGGAAACCCGAGAATGGCGGGCCCCGCTGTGACCACTGCCACAGGGCAGGGCACACCGAGGCAACGTGTTGGGGGAAACATGGGAGACCCCAAGACAACTATAGACCAACCCCGGCGGCACCACATTCCCGGAATCCACTCGGGTGACTAGAAGAGACCCCAAACCAGGGAGATGGGAGACAAGAGAGGATTAGTGTAGCCACGCCCACAGAAGACAGTGAATCCCGACAGAAGCCGGTGTCCATCCACCCCACTCATCGACCAACACTGGTCGAAATCTCACAACCCGTAGCTCCCATCCAATACAGGAAAGAGGGGGAGAGAATATATGTAGAAGCCTTGGTAGGGGGTAGGGAATGCCACATGTTAGTAGATACGGGAGCAGCCATATCAATTACAAACCTACCCCTGCCACTGACCAACAAAAGAATACACATAACCGGGGTAGGGGGAGAGAGAATACCCGCCTATCTGAGCGAGACCACACTAGGAGAAATCAACCACAAGTATATTCCAATGCAATTTTACGTATGTCAGAATAATGAGGGCACAATCATGGGGAACGATTTAATGAGGGAATACCAGGTGCTGATAGATTGTGGGAAAGGGAAACTAATTTGGCCACAACCTGACGGTAGGAAGACCGGAATAGGGACATTAGCTAGCCACCTGGGGACGGTTGGGGTAGCCACCAGTGTGTCCCGAGATTGGGATCAGGAAAAAGAAGGGTTCAGAGCCATCTGCACTTCCATTCCCGAAGCCTGGGCTAGGACGAAATTAGATACCGGACTAACCGACACAGAACCGATAAAAGTCCCAGGACCGGAACACAAGCCCCACCGACAATACCCTATCAAGAGAGAAGCGCAAGGGGCAGTGGTACAGGTCGATACAGGCACAGGTCGATACAGAGGAAGACTCAGAAATATTACCAGAGGTCCCAAAAGCCGGGAGCCGGGTCTTAACAAAAGTGCTTCCTTCAAAACCAGGATTTGCCCCAAGATGGCACGGACCTTACGAGGTCATTATTAGCGGAGATACCTGTGCCTGTATAGATATAAGAGGACAGGGGAGCTGGAAACATTGGACCCAATTAAAGCTGTATGAAGACAAATGAACTAAAGATACCGTTTTCGTTCGTTCAAATTCCACAGGAACCAGAACCAGATCTACTATCAAGACGTCGGAACAAACTACTGTTAATTTAATGACCTGTTTATTTTCTGTATATACTATAACTGTAAAAATACTGTTGTAAAAAACGATATGGGAATAGGGACATATTTGATGATAGCCATGACCATTGTAAATACGCTCCAACACATGGGGGTTAGGGGAGCAGAACCATCAATCATGGAAGAAAACCTATTCCTGAAAACACACATCCAGATCTATGGGAATAGGACCGCTTGTTACCCTTCAGCGCGATCAGTAAACTCCCTATTCATCGCAACACCGGGGTGGCTCCCACAAGAGTTATTCACTATTGACACAACGGGGGCACCCTGCAATGGGTACTTTAAACAAGGGATACAAGGAAGGTGTGTAGAGCTCGCTGAGCCGGGAATTCTAAGGTGGATGGGACCCCAATGGGAGGAGACACATGGGAACTACCCACAATGTTTTAAGGGAGAGGGATGGGGGTGCGTGCATGCCTTTGTCCCTAAAAATGATTCGTGCGCTGAGGCACATTGTGCTCTCCAGGAGTGCCGGGTCCGGGAAGGACACTTCACTTGTGACTGTAAGCAACAAAAATGCATTGCAGTCACCGCGGGTCGGCAGCTTATGTGTGGCAAGTGCAACGGCACTCAAGTAAGCTCAGCCTCGGGGACATACCCATTTGACTCTCACCAAGGGGTACAACCAAGTGGACAGTCCCGGGGGAGGGAAGGTTCCACAACATGGGACCATGTGGTCAAACGACCCCGGGGTAATGCATGTTATCGGGTTAAAGAAGGTTAAGTGTTTTTATTCAAAAATGTATACATGATGGCCACAGACAGGCCTCCAAGGTTCTTTTCCGTAGGGACAATCAGACCTCTCACGGTTCCGTGCCCAAGCGAAGGGCATGTCCAGAAACGCATAGTGACCAGGGCCATCAGCGCAGAATTCTGCGCCGACTGGCAGGCCCCTGTCACATTAGGGTCTTCTTTGGGGTATGGATTTCTGGGGACACTATCCCTAGGGGGCGCCGCAAGGGTGATCAGTGCCAGTAATAGGAATTTCTTCATATGTGGACTTACCATCTTAGGAAACAGCACCCTACAAGCACTGGGTGCAATTGACCAAGAACTCGCAGAACTCAGACTATACGCACAGCAAACGAGATATGCAGTAGACTATCAGCTAGCCAGACAAGGAGGGGTATGCACCATCATCAAAGGAAAATGCATCGCCTATGTACACGACGAGACATTAAACATAACAGCAGCCATGTCCGGGATACAAAAGCAATTGGATAGCTATAAACAGGGATTTACAGGGACTGATGGGTGGTTAGGGTGGCTGTTTAACACAGTTTGGGGAGCATGCATTATGAAGGGATTAATTTTAGTAGTAGCCATCCTGTTCACACTCTGCCTGGGCCTAACCTGTATTAAAGTGATATGTGCAAATATTGCATCAAGAATGCTACCCACTGCCAGTATCCAGCTGCAAGAATTTAACCAAACCACAGAGGAAGAGGAACAACGGCAAGGACGACATCAGTACAAGTCACTGTACCTCTGAAGATCGTCCATGGGGGGTCAGCCATGAATGGGACCCCCTGGACGAGAGGAGGGACTGAAGTAGGCCATTTTCCAAAGCCATATTTTTATTATCTCATCAATATTCACCTCATTAAACATATTCATTTATTGGACTGATTGGCACCATTCATAACGTGCCCACAATGCAGAGGGGAACACCCGAATGGACATTCGTTTAAATCCCCCTCTGCACAGCTGAGAAACCTTTAATTCAAGTTTGATGGAAGATCCTTATTCTGCCCAGCAACAGCACGAAGCTGCATTTTAAACCGGCCCTTGGCCAGAAGATCGGGATATCTGAGAGTCAAGACCTGGCAGTGGGATATATGGCATAACTGTACTCTAAATAAAATATTATGGGAATAAAATGGCCAAGGCAGGCAAAGAAACTGAATAAACCAGGATAAAAAGAATAAAAGATTAGATTAAATCCCCCTACACACAGCAGGACAAAATGACATTAACACCAAATCTCGCAAGCATAGAATACAGACACAAAATATCAGAGGTCGATTTAGACAAGGGGACACATCGAGAGGATAATGGGAAACACATTAAAACACCGGGGCAAGTACAGGCAGTCCCATTAACACGGACACACACCATACAGATGCAAATTGACAAAGTCTACCAGGGAACTTCCTGACCAGATAGGCCACTTTTTAGGTATTGTAAAAATGTATGAGCAAATGTTCCCGCTCGAATTTGGATTCCTATAAATATCCAGAGCAAATGTGTAACTGTTGAGATCAACGTGGCCAAGCCACTGTTTCTAAGCTGGCTACGGGGGTCTCCCTGGGATCCCAGTCATTGTACAATAAAGAAAAACGCTTTGAACCTTGCCTTGCGACTCGACCTCCTTGAATGCACTGGTACAAGGGATTTTTCCCTACAACAAATGGCGTAGTCAGCTCAGGATTTGATATCTGACTTCTGACTGGTGGCCACGGTCTGGAAGCTGGGATCAAATTTAAACGAATCTGATAAAAATCCAGAGCAGTCAAGGGCGAGTACAAGTCTCCGTTCAAAGCGAGGTACCTTGAAGGGTTAGGGTTTGTCCAGTTTAAATATTGTTGTCTTGTCGAACTGTATAATCTTGCCTAAGTTTTTAAAATTGAAACAGAATTCTGCACTAAAGAGGTATAGGTAAGGACGACCGCGTGGAAGAAGGTAAGTAACTTTAATAGAAATAGAGGACCAGAGGTAAAGATAACAGGTTTTGGGCTATTTGATAACGGGAATAAGGAATTAAGACTAATATAAAGATAAGAACCGCATGCGGAACTATTTGGTGTAACTAACCCAGGAGTGTAAACGAAACCGCTGTCTGTGCCAAGGCAATAGGACAAGGGAGTGCTTGACTCAAGGTGCCCTACCCTAAACTGGACGTTAAGAGGAGAAATCTCCCACGCTCAGGTTGGGGTTTGAAGCGGGCGCTAAGATGGGAGTTCTGATCACAAACAGGACAAAAAGACACAAACTCAATTTACATAAATAATGGTTGGAATGCGAGTCTTTACAGCTAATCAAGTCTTAAAGGTAGAGACAATGTGAGTGGAGGTTAAAGGTTAAAGAGATGTGTATTGTCTCCAGACAGGACAGCTAGTGAGATTTTGCACATCCAGGCAGGTTGTGCGGGTTACAGATAGTGTGACATGAACCCAATATCCTGGTTGAGGCCGTCCACATGTGTGCGCAACCTGGCTATCAGTCTCTGCTGAGCGACTCTGTGCTGTCGTGTGTGGTGAAGGCCGCCTTGGAGAACACTTACCCGGAGATCAGAGGCTGAATGCCCGTGACCGCTGAAGAGCTCTCCAACAGGAAAAGAACAGTCTTGCCTGGTGATTGTCGAGCGGTGTTCATTCATCTGTTGTCATAGCGTCTGCATGGTTTCCCCAATGTACCATGCTTCAGGACATCCTTTCCTGCAGCGTAACAGGTAGACAACGTTGGCCGAGTTGCAAGAATATGAACCGTGTACCTGGTGGATGGTGTTATCGCGTGAGATGATGGCATCCGTGTCGATGATCCGGCACGTCTTGCAGAGGTTGCTGTGGCAGGGTTGTGTGGTGTCGTGGTCACTGTTCTCCTGAAGGCTGGGTAGTTTGCTGCGGACAATGGTCTGTTTGAGGTTGTGCGGTTGTTTGAAGGCAAGAAGTGGGGGTGTGGTGATGGCCTTGGCGAGATGTTCGTGTTCAGGAGAACAGTGACCACGGGGTCAGAGGTGAGCTGGCAAGGTGGATACAGAACTGGCTCGGTCATAGAAGACAGAGAGTAGCAGTGGAATGGTGCGTTTCTGAATGGAGGCTGTGACAAGTGGCGTCCCGCAGGGATCAGTGCTGGGATCTTTGCTGTTTGTAATATATATAAATGATTTGGAGGAAAATGTAACTGGTTCGATTAGTAAGTTAGCAAATGACACAAAGGTTGGTGGATTTGCGGAGAGCGGTGAGGACCATCAGAGGATACAGCAGGATATAGATCGGTTGGAGTCTTGGGCGGAGAAATGGCAGATGGAGTTTAATCCAGACAAATATGAGGTAATGCATTTTGAAAGGTCTAATACAGATAGGAAATATACAGTAAATGGCAGAACCCTTCCGAGTATTGATAGGCAGAGGGATCTGGGTGTACAGGTACACAGGTCACTGAAAGTGGCAATACAGGTGGAGAAGGTAGTCAAGAAGGCATACGGCATGCTTGCCTTCATCGGCTGAGGCATTGAGTTTAAAAATTGGCAAGTCATGTTGCAACTTGATAGAACCTTAGTTCGGCCACACTTGGAATATAGTGTTCAATTCTGGTCGCCACACTACCAGAAGGATGTAGAGGCTTTGGAGAGGGTACAGAAAAGATTTCCCAGGATGTTGCCTGGTATAGAGAGCATTAGTTATGAGGAGAGGTTGGAGAAACTTAGTTTGTTCTCACTGGAACAATGGAGGTTGAGGGGTGACCAGATAGAAGTCTACAAGATTATGAGGAGCATGGACAGAGTGGATAGTCAGAAGCTTTTTCCCAGTGTGGAAGAGTCAATTACTCAGGGGCATTGGTTTATGGTATGTGGGGCAAGGCTTAAAGGAGATGTATGAGGCACGTTTTTTACACAGAGGGTGGTAGGTGCCTGGAAATCACTGCCGGGGGAGGATAGTGGAAGCAGATACGATAGTGACTTTTAGGTGGCATCTTGAGATATACATGAATAGGATGGGAACAGAGGGATTTGGTCCCTGGAAGTAGAGGGGCTTTAGTTCAGTCAGGCAGCATGGTGCAGGCCTGGAGGGCTGAAGAGTTTGTTCTTGTGCTGTAATTTTCTTTGTTCTTTGTTCTTGGTTCTAAAAGAAATCTCCTCATCTCTGTCCTAAGTGGCTTCCTACTTATTTTAAAATTAGGCCCCCCGAGTTGGAAAGTCTCCAAACTGGGGAAACATCTCACCTGCATCTAGCCCATCTATTCATTCAAGTATTTTATAGGTTGCAATGACATCACTTCTCATTCTTCGAAACTCAAGAGAATACAGATCCAGTTTCCTTAATCGCCCTTCAACACTAGCCAATGCACGAATGTCCCCTTTATTCCTATTCTCTGCTGCCTGTTAACCAATCCTTAATCCATTTCAGTATATTGCCTCCCAATCCCATGTGCTTTTATGTTGCTAATCATTCTCCTGTGGGAGATTTTATCCAAAACCAAATATATTACTTCCGTCGACTCTCCTTTATCAAATCTGATAGTAACATCCTCAAAAACATCCCACAAATTCATCAAAAATGATTTCCCAATTATAAATACATGTTGACGATCCCCAATTGGATCACAATTACACATTTATCACATTCTTTATATTGGCTTCCAGCATTTTCCCTGTTACTGACATAAGGCTAACAGGTCTGTAGTTCCCTGTTTTCTCTCTCCCTCTCTCCTTAAATAGTGGGGTGACATTTCCCCCTTCCAATCTCCAGGAATCATTCCACTATCTGTAGAATTTTGGAAGATGATCACAAATGCACCCACTATCTCAATAGCAACCTCTTTCAATTCTCTGGGATGCATAATATCAGGTCACGGGGAATTATCAACTTTCAGTCCCATTAATTTCTCCAAGACAACCTTCTTACTTCAACAAACTTCCTTCAACTCCTCATTCTCCAAAATCCTTTGGATGTCTAAATCTGGGAGATTTCCTGGATCTTCCTCAGTGAAAACAGATACAAAGGAATCATTTAGTTTCTCTGCCATTTCTTTATTCCCCATTATGAATTTTCCTGGTTCTGCCAGTAATGGACCCAAAAACAGCAAATGCTGGAAGATCTCAGCAGGTCTGACTGCGTCTGTGGAGAGAGAATAGAGTCAATGTTTTGAAATGTTGGCTCCATTCTCTCTCCACAGTCGCTGCCAGACCTGCTGAGATTTTCCAGCATTTTCTATTTTTATTTGGGATTCCAGCATTCGCAGTATTTTGCCTTTACCTGAGTGTAATGGACCCACATTTGTTTTAGCCAAACATTTCCTTTTTACAAACCTAAAGATGCTTTTACAGTCCGTGTATATGTATTTTCCTAGATTACGTTCATATTCTGTTCTCCCTTTCTTTATCAGGGTCTTCGCCTTCGTTTGCTGTATTTTTGCAACTATTTCTGGCAACTTTATAAACCTTTCCTTTTAATCTTATACAATCCTTACCTTCTTTTGTCAGCCTGTAGGACTGTCTTTTCTGGGGTTTTGCACCTTGAAGCAATGTATCAGTGCTGTAAGCTCTGTCGTTGTTCTTTATATATTGAAAATGCACAACCCCATATAGACAGGAGAAACAGAAGAGAAAGGAGGACTTTTACCCATTGGCCCAGCCCAAACCACCTAGGGTCACTGGAAAATACTGCTGCCACATTCATAGGAACATCGGAGCAGGAGCAGGCCATTCAGCCCATCGAGCCTGCTCCACCATTCAATGCAATCATAAATGATCACCCACTTCAAGTAATACTTCACTAATCCTGTACTCAAATTCAGTTGCGATAATGGCTAACATTCCATTAATTTTCCTAATAGCTTGCTGCATCTGCATGTTAGCCTTCAGTAGCTCATGGACAAGGTCAGGTCCCTTTGTACATCTGCCCTTTCTAATTTATTACCGTTTAGTAAATACTCTGCACATCTGTTCTTTCTACCTAAATGGATAACCTCACATTTCACCACATTATATTCCATCTGCCATATTCCTTCCCACTCACTAAGTCTGTCCAAATTGCCCTCTAGCCGTTTTACATCTTCCTCACAACACACATTCCCACCAGCTTTGTATCATCTGCAAAATTGGCGGATGTGAGTAGTTCTTAACATTCTACAGTTGCTGCACAAAAATAAAAAACTAAAAAGGAGCTGTCAGCAAAGTCTCCCATTGGTCGAGCTGGGTTCAGTGATGCGATGACCAAATTAAGCAACCACTCTGATGTATTTGACATCACTGATTGTGATGCGGTCACACCCAGTGAGAGATAAAGTGCAGCACTGTCGCACAGCCTGATGTCTCGATGGTGAGTTTGGGTTAACATGCTCCCTCTCTTCTCTCCCTTAAACCTCCTTCAGTCTTTAAATATTCAGTCTTTTCAACCTCAGTGCTTCATTATTTTACCAATCCAACCTCTTGTTTGTTAATTGAGGCTTCCAAAGAAAAGCTTGTAACAAAGTCTCCATGGAGCCAAGCGAGGAAAAGAAACCGAGCAGTGGTTAAAAAGTTAAGTCTTAATTTTCTTTTCATGTTCAATTTTGACAAACGTTTATTTTTAAAAACCCAACTTTTGAAAATAGTTTTTTACAAGTCAGTAGTTCTCAACATTCTACAGTTGACACCAAAACTAAAAGATATTTGCCAATGTTATGAAGATCCTTAAAAGAACATTTTTCCTCATTAGGAATCTTCACATCACTGGCAAATTTTTCCTAACTTTTGCTCGTCAACTGAAGAACTGAATTTTTTTAAATCACTATTTTTAAAAGTTAGGTTTTAATGAGTTCTGTTTGTGTGCTCGGGGGGGTGGGGGAGGGGGGATAATCGTGGGGAACGTATGAAGGTGTGCAGTTATTTCAGCTTTAGTGATTCCACTGTTTTATTGTCCAATCTTGTTGGTTGTTACCTTAGGGGCCCCAAAGAAAAGATGTAAAATGAGGTCTCTGGAGCCAACCAAAGGAACAACCAAGCGGCCAATACAAAGCTATGTATTCTTTTAGTATTTAATTTAGCAGTATACTGTAATTATATAGTTATGATTCGCACAGCAGTAGCAAATATTTAACCTGCTTTGCTCAATTTAATATTTATTCAGAACTTATAGAAGTTTGGCTTTAATAACCCGTGTTCATCTGATTGGCGGAAAATAGAGTAATATATGTTGGTAAGAAATAACCTCGAGTACATTGTTGCACACGCCCCTGTAAATTGTCACATGCCCGTGTACATTGTCATACACACAACACACATACCCAACACACATTGCCACACACTCAGAACACATTACCACACGCTCAACACATATTGACATGCATCAACCACACTGCCACACACTCAACACACATTGTCACACACTAAAACACGTTGACACATATCCAACACACACATACATGCAACACACATTGACACATCCAACACACACATGCATCCAACACACATTGACACACACGCAATACACACATGCATCCAACAACATTGACACACACCCAACACACAAATGCACACAACAGACACACATATATCCAACACACACATGCATCCAACGTACCCAACAAACACCTGCTTCCAACACACATTGACACACACCCAACACACACATGCATCCAACATACTTTGACATGCATCCAACACACGAATGCGTACAACACACACATGTATCCAACACACATTGACACACACTCAACGCACACATGTAACCAACACACATTGACACACACCCAACAAACACATGCATCCAACACACTTTGACATGCACCCAACAAACACATGCATCCAACATACTTTGACATGCATCCAACACACGAATGCGTACAACACACACATGTATCCAACACACATTGACACACACTCAACGCACACATGTAACCAACACACATTGACACACACCCAACAAACACATGCATCCAACACACTTTGACATGCACCCAACACACAAATGCATACAACACACACATATATCCAACATACACATGAATCCAACATACCCAACACACACATGCATGCAGCACACACATATATCCAACACACACATGCATCCAACACACGTTGACACTCACCCAACAAA
Source organism: Mustelus asterias (assembly GCF_964213995.1). NCBI lineage: Eukaryota > Metazoa > Chordata > Chondrichthyes > Carcharhiniformes > Triakidae > Mustelus > Mustelus asterias. Next base: position 15,269,240 of record NC_135818.1, on the reverse strand, counting down.
CACATGCATCCAACACACATTGACATGCACCCAACACAGACATGCATGCAACACACACATATATCCAACACACACATGCATCCAACACACGTTGACACTCACCCAACAAACACATGCATCCAACACACATTGTCATGCATCCAGCACACACATGCATGCAACACGCATATATATCCAACACACACATGCATCCAATACACGTTGACACACACCCAACAAACACATGCATCCAACACACACATATATCCAACTCACACATGCATCCAACATACCCAACACACACATGCATGCATGCAACACACACATGCATGCAACACACACATGCATGCAACACACACATATATCCAACACACACATGCATCCAACACATGTTGACACTCACCCAACAAACACATGCATCCAACACACATTGACATGCACCCAACACACACATGCATGCAACACTCACATATATCCAAAACACACATGCATTCAACATACAGAACACACACATGCATGCAATTTACAAATGCATCCAACACACATATGCATCCAACACACTCAACACACACATGCATCCGACACACATTGACACACACCCAACACACAAATGCATACAACACACACATGTATCCAACACACATTGACAGACACCCAACACACAAATGCATCCAACACACCCAACGCACACCTGCCTCCAACACACCCAACACACACATGCATCCAACACACATTGACACACACCCAACAAACACATGCATCCAACATACTTTGACATGCATCCAACACACGAATGCGTACAACACACACATGTATCCAACACACATTGACACACACTCAACGCACACATGTAACCAACACACATTGACACACACCCAACAAACACATGCATCCAACACACTTTGACATGCACCCAACACACAAATGCATACAACACACACATATATCCAACATACACATGAATCCAACATAGCCAACACACACATGCATGCAGCACACACATATATCCAACACACACATGCATCCAACACACGTTGACACTCACCCAACAAACACATGCATCCAACACACATTGACATGCACCCAACACACACATGCATGCAACACACACATATATCCAACACACACATGCAGCCAACACACGTTGACACTCACCCAACAAACACATGCAGCCAACACACATTGTCATGCACCCAGCACACACATGCATGCAACACACACATATATCCAACACACACATGCATCCAATACACGTTGACACACACCCAACAAACACATGCATCCAACACACATTGACATGCACCCAACACACACATGCATGCAACACACACATATATCCAACTCACACATGCATCCAACATACCCAACACACACATGCATGCATGCAACACACACATATATCCAACACACACATGCATCCAACACATGTTGACACTCACCCAACAAACACATGCATCCAACACACATTGACATGCACCCAACACACACATGCATGCAACACTCACATATATCCAACACACACATGCATCCAACATACCCAACACACACATGCATGCAACACACACATGCATCCAACACTCATTAGAACATTGACACATAGACATTTAAATATTGACACATGAACATTTGAACATTGACGCATAGAACATTTAAATATTGACACATAGATATTTGAACACTGACACACTGACATTTAAACATTGACACAAGACATTTGAACATTGACACAAAGACATTTGAACTTTGACACATAGACATCTGAACATTGACTCATAGATATTTGAACATTGACACATAGACATTTGAACATTGACACACTGACATTTGAACATTGACACACTGACATGTAAACATTGACAAATGGACTTTAGAAAACTGACACATAGATATTTATCATTGACACATGGACATTGGAACATTGACACACAGACATCTTAACGTTGACACAAAGACATTTGAACTTTGACACATAGACAGTAGAACATTGACTCATAGATATTTAAACATTGACACATAGACATTTAAACAGTGACACATAGACATTGGAACATTGACACATAGACAGTAGAATATTGACACACAGACAGTAGAACATTGACAAATAGACATTTGAACATTGACACATGGACATTAGAACATTGACACATAGCCATTTGAACATTGACACATAGACATTGGAACATTGACACATAGACATTAGAACATTGACACAGACAGAAGAACATTGACAAATAGACATTAGAACATTGACACATAGACATTAGAACATTGACACAGAGCCATTTGAACATTGACACATAGACATTTAAACATTGACACATAGACATTGGAACATTGACACATAAACATTAGAACATTGACACACTGACATGTAAACATTGACATATGGACATTAGAACACTGACACATAGATATTTATCATTGACACATGGACATTGGAACATTGACACACAAACATCTTAACATTGACACAGACAGAAGAACATTGACACGTAGACATTTAATCATTGACACAAAGACATTTGAACTTTGACACATAGACATCTGAACATTGATTCATAGATATTTAAACATTGACACATGGACATTGGAACATTGACACACTGACATTTAAACATTGACACATAGAAATTAGAACATTGACACAAAGACATTTGAACATTAACTCGTAGATATTTAAACATTGACACATAAACATTAGAACACTGACACATAGACATTGGAACATTGACACACAGACATTTGAACATTAACACATAGACATTTGAACATTGACACATAGACATTAGAACATTGACACATAGCCATTTGAACATTGACACACTGACATTTGAACATTGACACATTGACATTAGAACACTGACACATAGATATTGGAACATTGACACATATACATTTGAACACTGACACATAGATATTGGAACATTGACACATAGACATTTGAACATTGACACATAGACATTGGAACATTGACACATAGACATTAGAACATTGACACATAGCCATTTGAACATTGACACATAGACATTAGAACATTGACACATAGCCATTTGAACATTGACACATAGACATTAGAACATTGACACATAGCCATTTGAACATTGACACACTGACATTTGAACATTAACACATAGACATTTGAACATTGACACATAGACATTAGAACATTGACACATAGCCATTTGAACATTGACACACTGACATTTGAACATTGACACATTGACATTAGAACACTGACACATAGATATTGGAACATTGACACATATACATTTGAACACTGACACATACATATTGGAACATTGACACATAGACATTTGAACATTGACACATAGACATTGGAACATTGACACATAGACATTAGAACATTGACACATTGACATTAGAACACTGACACATAGATATTGGAACATTGACACATAGACATTTAAACATTGACACATAGCCATTTGAACATTGACACACTGACATTTGAACATTGACACATTGACATTAGAACACTGACACATAGATATTGGAACATTGACACATCTACATTTGAACATTGACACATAGACATTGGAACATTGACACATGGACATTGGAACATTGACACAAAGACATTAGAACATTGACACATAGACATTTGATCATTGACACATAGCCATTTGAACATTGACACACTGACATTTGAACATTGACACATAGACATTAGAACATTGACACATAGACACTGGAACATTGACACATAGCCATTTGAACATTGACACATGGACATTAGAATATTGACACATAGACATTTGAACATTCTCACACTGACATTTGAACATTGACACATAGACACTAGAACATTGACACATAGACATTTAAACATTGACACATAGCCATTTGAACATTGACACACTGACATTTGAACATTGACACATTGACATTAGAACACTGACACATAGATATTGGAACATTGACACATAGACATTAGAACATTGACACACAGCCATTTGATCATTGACACATAGCCATTTGAACATTGACCCACTGACATTTGAACATTGACACATTGACATTAGAACACGGACACATAAATATTGGAACATTGACACATATACATTTGAACACTGACACATAGATATTGGAACATTGACACATAGACATTAGAACATTGACACATAGACATTTGATCATTGACACATAGCCATTTGAACATTGACCCACTGACATTTGAACATTGACACATAGACACTAGAACATTGACACATAGACATTTAAACATTGACACATAGCCATTTGAACATTGACCCACTGACGTTTGAACATTGACACATTGACATTAGAACACTGACACATAGATATTGGAACATTGACACATATACATTTGAACACTGACACATAGATATTGGAACGTTGACACATAGACATTTGAACATTGACACACTGACATTAGAACACTGACACATAGATATTGGAACATTGACACATACATTTGAACACTGACACATAGATATTGGAACATTGACACATAGCCATTTGAACATTGACACACTGACATTTGAACATTGACACATAGACATTAGAACATTGACACATAGACACTGGAACATTGACACATGGACATTTGAACATTGACACATGGACATTAGAATATTGACACATAGACATTTGAACATTCTCACACTGACATTTGAACATTGACACATGGACATTAGAACATTGACACATAGACATTTCAACATTTACACATAGACATTTAAAAATTGACACATAGCCATTTGAACATTGACACACTGACATGTAAACATTGACATCTGGACATTAGAACACTGACACATGGATATTTCTCATTGACACATGGACATTGGGACATTGACACACAGACATCTTAACATTGACACAGACATTTGAACATTGACACATAGACATTAGAACGTTGATACACAGCAAAGTAACTTTGTGTAACTGCTCAGAGCACAATTTCACACAGTTGAATGTACATTGCCATTGTCAGACACCACTGTGGTCTGCACTGTCTGCCTCTTCACACAACCTGGTATACATTGTCACACAAACCAGTTTACATTGTCACACAACCCGGTGTCCATTGTCACATAGCCCGGTTTACATTTTATCATAGCCCGGTGTCCTCCCAGTATACATTATTACATCCCATCTTGACCGGCGGTGTACATTCTCACACAATACGTTGAACATTCTCGGTATGAACATCCCAGAGTGAGTGGAAATTGTTGTAATGATAATTGATGTGTGTCCACTGTGTGAATGAACATTGGGTGAACATTGTGTGAGTGAATGTGGAGAGAATGAACAAAATCAGTGTGAACATTGTAGCGATAGGGGCCCAGCGAAGGTATTCATGTCACCTCATGTTTCAGAAGGACCCACAGTGTTAAGTTCCACATGGGCGGGACCTCTCCTCGGGATCATGGGCCCCGGGGGCAGAGGGTCCTGCATTTTGCTGAAAGCTCAGAGTGCTTTGGCTTCTCTGTTGAGCAGGCAATAACAATCAGGGAGGGAGGTGGCATCCACTACCAATGTGTCGATCACCCGCCTGAGGCCTGGCATCTTAGTGAAGATCCCGGGCCTGGGGTGGATGATGGCAGGAATGTGGGTATCTAGGCTGGGGTCGCAAAGCCGTGGAGCGTCAGCATCAAGCGGGGAGAGGGGCGGGCTCTCTGAGAGCCTCCCCCCTTCCTCTCCTGATCCTGGGTTCCTCAATTGAAAGAGGAACCCCCCGGGAGTCCACAAGTAACCCGGCCCGTATGCGTTTGCTTGGTGTGCTCCTTTGCCTAGTGATCCTCTGACCTGCTTGCTGCTGGGTTGGTGCCAGCAGAGAGGATGAGAATGAGGTCAATACGTGGACAGTAGTTGTCCATTTATGAGCCTCATTGTTGTCATGGTGGGAAAGCCAATCCCGCGGGGCATTCTCTCCATGAAATCTAATTTGGGTGGGGGAGGGGAGGTCGTAGGGCCCCACCCTTTCAACTCAAATAAATGCACTCGAGGACCCTGGCGGGATGACAACGGACACAGCGTCAACCAAGGAAAACAGGAAGAGCGGCGGGCTCAGGTTCACGGGGAAGAGGCCGTGTTAGGATTAGAGTTAGGATTAGGCACTCAGCTCGGGGAGGCCATAAAATTCCACCCATAGTTGAGCGAGTGTGTGTGTGTGAGCAGTGTAAGTGTGGACAGTGTGAGTGTGAACATTGTTGGTGACACATCAAGCCAGCCACATCCGATTAAAATTTCACTATTATTCCACGTGTTATTCATTTAATTGAGTGTGAACAGTATGCGTGTGAACAGTGTGTATGCAAAAAATGTGAGTGTGAACAGTGTGTGAGTGTGAACAGTGTGTGAGTGTGGACAGTATGCGTGTTGTGAATGTGAACTTTGTGAGTGTGAATATTTCAGTGTGAACATTGTGTGAGTGTGAACAGTGTGTGAGTGTGGACAGTGTGCGTGTTGTGAGTGTGAACTTTGTGAGTGTTAATATTTCACTGTGAACATTGTTCGAACAATTCAGCTCATAATAAATCACCATTTTCTTGCCATATTTTTCTCAAGTAATTTCAAATTAGCTTTTGCATCCTCATCTCGATCAGGGGCGTAGCCAGGTTCTAAAGTTAGGGGGAGCGAGCACAAAAAAAGGCGCCACGGCCCACGACGCATCCATTGGTTTCATCCAGATCGAATTGTTTGATGCAATGACGCAGGGCTGGGAGTGATGGTTTTATGAGCAGATCTCCCACTCACCTGACAAAGGAGCAGAGCTCCGAAAGCTAGTGGCATTTGCTCCCAAATAAACCTGTTGGACTTTAACCTGGTTTTGTTAGACTCCTTACTGTGTTTACCCCAGTCCAACGCCGGCATCTCCACATCATGGCTACGGGAGTCGAACAGCTCCGCATTGCGATTGGTGACTGTGTTACAGCAGCACACGGCAATTGGCTGCAGCAGATGTCAATCACATTGTGGGTGGGTGTTGCGCTGAGCACATCGCTCTACGATTGGTCTGAATTGCCACCGTCATTGTCATTGTTCTCGCTCATTTCAGACGGATGGAGCTTACGGATTGGATAAAGAAGCTGTCACTCAGTCAATGCAGAGCGGCAATTGGATGACAGATGTCTCAATTGCTGATTAGTTTAATGAACTGTCGGTCACAGGACGCGGCTCTGATTGGACAATAGGCCGGTAAAGAGGGCAGGGATTCCCATGGGTCCATCAGACACCGGGCGGAGCAGCAGCAAATGTCCGGCCAGTGGCTTCAGTCCCCACGTCCGGGTCCTGAGGCAGCGGCAGAGTTCCGGATGGGGAAAGGTTTTGGCAGCGGGAATCCCGTCCCGCCCGGCTGTCAATCCGCAGCTCAGTGTTTCCAATGGCAGCTTGCTGTGTAAAAATGTCACTCCCAACAGTGGCGGCGCTGCAAACGTTGAAAAGGCGCCACTTTTGAAGAATGTGCTCAGGGGGAGCGGTCGCTCTCCCTGCTCCCCCTCTAGCTACGCCACTGATCTCAATCCACCCTCCATCAGGCAGGAAATTGCACATCCAAACCACTTTGTTACCTTTTGTTCCAATGCCAATTGCCTTGACACTTTAGAGACAGATTATCTTTATTTGTTTAACCTGTTAAAAATGCCTTTGTTGAATTGTTTTATCTCCAATGTTCTAGCTGAGACAAAAGAGAATTTGGTCCAGGTTTGTATCCTTCAACACAAGACACTGCACCCAATTTCAATCCCACTGTTACATATCAAATAACAGCCTGCACATATTTAAGTGCTCCACAACATTGGGCAACCCCATCCTGACAACATCGTGCTGGCAGAGCAGTGGCAGTAAGCCTCCCTCCGTTGGCGCCCCAGCCACGTGTCACATGGGGACCCCCCAAGCGCTGTCATCGCGCCTGTTTGCCTGACTTGCATTTGGCGCTGCTGGAGCTCTTGTGCGCTGGTGAGATCTAGGGTCGACGCCATCCCAGGCATGGTTGGCACTGAGCGTTCCTGCCCTTAGGGTGCCCACCCAGCAAGCCTATCGGTAGGGTTCTACCTGTGGGCTACAGAGGCAACTGGGTTCAGGCATTTTCGAGCAGAGAGCGGCTGGCCAGCAGTCAAACAAGGCCCCCCTGTGTCATACCCCAGCTGCCTTATTTTCATTGCAGGAACACCAGGCACAAGGTTTCTCCCAACGGTGCCTGGTGTTGCTGTGATGAAAATGTAGAGGGATGGCGAGGATGGGGAAGTGCCACGTGGAGGCGGTGACACCGCCCCATCTTTGTCTTGTGGGGGGAGGGATGAGGGTAGATGGTCATGCTTGGAATGTTTCCTGACCCTTGGTAGCGGGTAGAGGAGGAGCAAAAAGCCTGGGAGCCGGCTTCTTGCACCCCTTGACCCGCAGTGCAAGCGTCATGCCAGGTGGACGAAGAAAAGGGGGAAGGAAGGCGTCGGCATGGCTGGGCCTTTATGTCAGTGTTGTTTAAAGAGAGAAAAGGGGCCAAGGTGTGACAGAGGGGGACCTTTTCCGATCACCTGTTCGCCGCTCCCTGGCCGGGAGTGCCCGAACCCTGCTAGCTCCGTACCCACGGGTGGGATCCTGGCGTGGGCTTGGTCCGTGGGGCACCTTAGGGTGGTTGCTCGCCGTGCCTGGTATTGGCCTCGGTGGCATTGCGTCCACCGGCAGCCAACAGCTGCACTGGCTCCGAGCGGGTGGCAGGCGCGGTGGCAGCGCAGGGGGAGTCTCTACATGACTACATGGACCAGGCTGCCCTCAGAGGGAGGCCCACCCCCACTGTCCATCTCAGCACGGTGAGGGAAGAATGTGGCTGCCGTCAGGCGTCAGCAACACGTGCGTCACTCGATAATCTGCTGCCGGCTAGTGCAGGCGCAGAGCGGGATAGGTTTACATCCAAGTTAAATTGATTGCTTGCTGTAAGGCATCTTGCGTTTGCAATTCCGGATTCGATTGAGTGTAATTAATTGTACAGTTAGTAAAGCACATCTTTTTGATTTGTTTCAGGAGACCAGCGTGTTCCAACCAACTCGATAGGACCTGAACTAGGAGACCCCCTCAAACCAATGCAGTACATCACATATGTATTTAATTGTTGCGTTGCCTTTTCTTTTATTCTTCACCTTGGCCCTGGATGCCTGAAGACGAAGTCTAACAGAAAAATTAAATCTCTAATCGTATTCATAATATAATTATTAATCTATCCACACCACGTTCATATCCCATATTTATTTAAATAGAGATTTCTGAGGCACAGGTTGCTAAATTAAGAAAGAGAGGGTCTAGAATTTCTGAATATTGTGCCAGGGATTAATTAGGTGCCATATTTAAAAACTACGTCAGGTGTAAAGTAAATCAGAGCAGAGTACATTCTCGCATATGTTGGATTTATTTCTTAGAGAGTGGTTAGTGTTTGGAATTCTACACCCCAGAGAGATAAGACATTGAATATGTTGAAGGATAAATTTAGGTAGAATTTTGTTTCCCAAGGGGTGTCGATTAAGGGTTCTCGGGGGAGAGCAGAGCAGGAAAATAGTTAGTTATTAGTTAAAGTGAGACCCATCTTAATTCATAATGTTGCAAAAGGGTCTACTCCTGCTCCTATTAATGTTAAACATAGCACGCAGGCTTAGAAGCATAGGGGTTAACATTGTCAAATAAAGTCGTCAGTAATTTGTCCCTTTAGATTGCAGATCCTCTTGTTAACATGTTGTTGCTTCACACACATGTTGGGTTTTAATTCCTCGGGGCGAAGGTTGGGATGGGGGTTAACTCGAGATCGCTTGTAATGTACCATGGGGCAGCCATGGTCTCCTGGAGCTTTGCTTGATTGCCCTTCGGGGGGTCGGGGAGGAATTTCCCGGAGTTTTTCCTGCAATTGGGCCTCTCAGGTTTTTTGCTCCGGTTTTTTGCCTTCCCCAGGTGCCAGCATTACTTAACGGGGGTGGGGTTGTGGGTGGGGGGGTCCCACCAATCAGGTCAATCTGGTTCCAAACTACTTTTTTCTTTGACGTTTCTGCATTGAGCCATTTTTGGGAATGAGCAAACGCCCATTCTTCAGATCCAGTTCTTGCTGCAACTTTAGAACGTCAAGTACAAAAGTCACTCAGTAATAATAATATGTGCACTAAAATAAATTAAACTGAAATAAAAGATAACTACATTTTAAATCACATCTCTGTTGTTTGTGTCTTTATTTCTTCAATGTTGGTGTTACATATTGCTGGGTGGCTCCGGTAGTTTCTCCACTTAAGTGGCACGGGTACAAACAACCACTTCCCCTTTGACATGCTGCTTCTTTTCTGCAGTATCCCTTTAAGGGATCTTATTGAATGGCGGAACAGGCTCGAGGGGCCGAGTGGTCTTACTCCTGCTCCTCATTCGGTTAATTTGTCCCGTGGTTTTATATGATTTTGTTTAGTTCACTGTTCGTCTCTTTTGTCTGAAATACGAGTGGCAAAATGTTGAGTTCTGAGGCAGCCTCAGCTTCTCCGACAAGTAAACACCACCCCGTGCCCCACTTCCCCCCGGCACCCACCCAACCCGGACCAACTCAGTCCGGACCAGCTCTGATCAAAAGAGATCAGGTCAGGAGACTATCTGAGGGTTTTACCCGCGAGAGATGTAGAAAACAGAAGAAAATTGGAGTTGATTTTCCCCAGACAACTTCACACATTAAAGAGCCTCTGAGGTTACCACGTTTGGTCTCAAGCTACAAGCTGGTTTAGCTCTTGTTTTAGTGTAAGGCACACAGACAGGCACACGCACACACCTTGATAAAGAAGTTGAAATATGCAGGAAACTACAAGGATCATTTAAATGGCTCACAGACAATGGGAATTGCCTGCTTGCCCTCATTAAAGAGGCTGAGTTTCATTTTGAGAGGTAAACGCCTCATTTAATAAACTCTCCGAGGAGCCCGGCTGAAGCAGGAGTTGAGCCACTTCCAGCACGAATGGACCACACATGGAGCAAAGTGAATGAAGTGCAGACATAGATTCAACTTGGAGAGTTATACGATATCGTTGCAAGGCTGTCAGAACCGGGAACTGAACGTACCAGGTTTAAAGGTCTAAAGGGGAACAGAGGCACGTTTTATTTTTAAGCACATCTTCACACACACTTTTCCCCGAGTGGCGCACTGTTGTAAGGGTTCCCAAGTGGATTTGTGGCAGCACGGTGGCACAGTGGTTCGCACTGCTGCCTCACAGCACCAGGGACCTGGGTTTGATTCCCGGCTTGGGTCACTGTCTGTGTGGAGACATGTTCTCTCCATGTCTGTATGGGTCTCCTCTGGGTGCTCTGGTTTCCTCCCACAGTCCAAAAGACATGCTGGTTAGGTGCATTGGCCATGCTAAATTCTCCCTCAGTGTATCCGAGCAGGCGCCGGAGTGTGGTGACTGGGGGATTTTCACAGTAACTTCATTGCAGTGTTAATGTAAGGCTCCTTGTGACACAAATAAATAAACTTTGGAACTTTACCTTTTGAAATGGGTTGAAGGCACCATCAATATCCAATTCAGTCTGGTGCTCCGTCAGTGTAAAGTGGGTACTTCTGATCTCGGTCTTTGTGAGCTTACTTGTGACACTAATAAATTTTAAACTTTACCAGCCTGTTGATTGCGTTATGATCCTTCCGTGGCCAACAAGTCCTGGAGTTGGACTTAAACCTGGAGCTTCTGGTCCTGAGGTCGAGGCAAGGACCACTGTGCCACAAGATCCCCAGCACAGTGGTGGGGTTGCATTAATGATTAAATGAATTCCACAAAGAAAAGTAACGGGGGATAAGAAAGATATTGGAAACCTTCTGGATAAAATTAAATGGAAAAGGATTTAAAACCAGTGGTAATTAAGCACCCAGGAGAACACACATGAGTTGGCAGAATGTTGCCTTGCCGGGACTAAACAGGCAGATTAAATTGTGGTTTCAAAGAGAGATTTCCACACAAATTCGGATCAGTACATGACACTGTGTCCAAAAGATAGCCCATTTCTTGAGCGTGTTGACAAAATCAATCACACAATTGTTATGGTGCAGGAAGAGGCCATTCGGCCCATTTTGGCTGCACTGGCTTTCCAAATCAGCATTATGACTTATTGTCCTTCTCCAGCCTTTCCTCAACCCTTGTACACTGTTTCAGGACAATATTCTGCAAAGACATGCCCCAGAACAAACAACTGGGGAGAAAGCCATATTAATTAGACTGAACAATCAAATAACAAATCGGATTTAGTGAAACAGCATAATGGTGCATCAGCATTTAATAAATGCTGCCTATCAAAAAGAGAGAAATGTGAAACAGCTGCTAAAACTCGGGATTTAGTTAAGGCTGTCTTCGATATAATAAGATTTCAATTTAAACTGGGCAATGGGTAAAAAGACAGAACATCAGAAGGAGGTGTACAAAAAATAGTCAGATGTGATTCAACACCAGTTTATACCCCCAAGTTGCAAGCTTTCCACTTGCCAAAAGGAAAGCACCGATAGATAACTACCAAAGAGGTGAAGGACAACAAAACAGATTAAATGCGAAAGAAATTAGAGTTATTTGTATTTTACTCATGAGGGTCATAGAAACACAGAAACTGGAAGCATGAGTAGGCCATTCTGCCCTATGAGCCTGCTCCACCATTCTTTATGATCATGGCTGATCATCAAATTCAATATCCCGATCACCCCTTTCCCACATATCCCTTGATCCCTTGAGCCCCAAGAGCTCTAAATTCTTTCTGAAATGACACAATGTTTTGGCCTCAACTACTGTCTGTGATAATGAATTCCACACATTCACCACTCTCTGGTCAAAGACCTTTCTCCTGACCTCAGTCCTAAAAGGTTTGTTTACCCCTTATCCTCAAACTATGACCCCTAGTTCTGGACTCCCCCACCATCGGGAACATTCTTTCTGAATCTACCCTGTCTAATCTTGTTAGAATTTTATAAGCTTCTGTGAGATCTCTGGTAAGCTTAGCTCCTCTCAATAGCACATGACTCCGTCTCCTGTCAATCAACCCAATGAAAACCTGACTCTGAAACCCAGGGGAAAGTCAAAAATAAACAAAAATACATTAACTCAGATTAGAACACCCTATTATCTCAGATCAATCATGAGCCTTGCATTCTCAGCATGTGAGCTGCCTGCTGTGGACAAAGGGACACCATGTAAACAGAGCTGAATTTTAAACATACCCCTCACAAGAAAAATGATATAAATATATTTCTTAAAGGTACTGTCTCGACACTTACTTCGAAAGTTTAGTGAATATAATTGTATCCAATTTAATCTCTCCTCATATGACAGTCCTGCCATGCCAGGAATCACCCTGGTAAATCTTCACTGTACTCCCTCTATAGTAAGGACATCAATTCTCAGATAAGGACACCAACACTGCACACAGTACTCCAGGTGTGGCCTCACCAACGCTGTGATATTTTTGGCGTTCACTTCTTCACTGAACTTGTGGCCTCGATTGGAAAATAGTCACATATTTAAATTAAAGTAAAATACTGCGGAAGCTGGAAATCTGAAAGAAAAATGGAAATGCGGGAAAATGAAAAACTGCTTGCTCTGTAGAAGAGTCCTGGAAACTCAAAATTTTAACTCTGTTTCTTCTCTCCACAGATGTTGCCAGATCTGCTGAATTTTTCCAGCATTTTGCCAGTTTGTCCAATCTCTCTTCATAAGACAGTTGCACATGCCATCCCCGGAACAGGTCTGCTGAACCTTTGCTCCGCTCCCTGTACAGCAATGATATCCTTCCTGAGGTAAGGGGACCAAAACTGCACACAGTGCTCCAGATGTGGTTTAACCAAGGCGCTATATATTGAAACAATACTTCACTACTCCTGTACTCAAACCCTGTTCAAATCACATTCCATGAACTTTCCGAATAGCATGCTGCACCTGCACATTAGTTAGCCTTCAGTGATTTATGGATAAGGACATCCCGGTCCCTTTGTACAGTTGCACTCCCTAATTTCTTACCATTTAGTAAATGCATTGCACATCTGTCCTTTCAACCAAACTGGATTACGTCACATTTCTCCACATTATATTCCATCTGCCATGTTCTTTCCCACTCACTAAGTCTGTCCAAACTGTCCTGGAGCCACTTTACATCTTCCTCACAACACACATTCCGACCAGCTTTGTATCATCCACACACTCGGAAATATTACATTTGGTCCCCACTGCCAGACCATTGATATGTATTGTGAACCGCTGGGACCCAAGAACTGATCCTTGTGGTACATCACTAGCCACAGCCTGACAACATGTGAATGCCCTGTTTATTCCTATTCTCTGCTGCCTCTTAGCCAATCCTTAATCCATTTCAGTATATTGCCTCCTATCCCATGTGCTTTTATTTTGCGAATCAATCTCCTGTGAGGGACTTTATCAAAAGCAAAATATATTACGTTCATTAACTCTCCTTTAGCAATTTTGCGAGTGACATCCTCAAAAAAATGCAACAAGTTTGTCAAACATGATTTCCCATTTGTAAATCCATGCTGCCTGTGCCCAATTAGATCATGATTATATCCCTATCACATCCTTTGTAATTGATTCCAGCATTTTCCCGGCGACTGATGTGAGACTAACAGGTCTGTAATTCCCTGTTTTCTCTCTGCCTCCCATCTTAAATAATGGGGTGACATTTACTCCCTTCCAATCTCCGGGAATCATTCCAAAGTCTATAGAACTTTGGAAGATGATCACAAATGCATCCTCTATCTCTATAGCAACCTCTTCCAATTCTCTGGGATGCAAAATATCAGGTCCCGGGAATTATCAACTTTCAGTTCCATTAATTTCTCCAGTACAACCTTCTCATTTGTACTCATTTCTTTCAACTCCTCATTCTTCACAATCGATTAGATCTCTACGTCTGGAGGATTTCCTGGATCTTCCTCAGTGAAAACAGATACAAAGTAATAATTTAGCTTCTCCATTATTTCTCCATTCTTCATTATAAATTCTCCTGTCTCTGCCTGTAATGGACCCACATTTGTCTTAGCCAATCACTTCCTACTGACATACCGAGAGAAGCTTCTCCAGTCATGTTTACGTTCTCCGCGAGATTGTATTCATATTGTGTTCTCCCTTTCTTTATCAATGTCTTGGCCTTCCTTTGATGTATTCTATGGCACGGTGGCACAGTGGTTAGCACTGCGGCCTCACAGCACCAGGGACCCAGGTTCGATTCCCGACTTGGGTCACTGTCTATGTGGAGTTGGTACATTTGCCCCGTGTCTCCGTGGGTTTCCTCCGGGTGCTCCGGTTTCCTCCTTCAGTCCAAAGGTGTGCAGGTTAGGTGGATTGGCCGTGCTAAATTGCCCCTTGGTGTCAGGGGGACTATCTAGGGTCAATGCATGTGTTGTGTGGATAGGGCCTGGGTGGGATTGTGGTCGATGCAGACACAATGGGCCAAATGGCCTCCTTCTGCTGTGTAGGATTCTACGATGGTATGATTCTAAAAAACCTCCCAATTCTCAGGTTTACATCTATCTCTGGCAACTTTATAAACCTATCCTTTTAACCTTCTTCAATCCTTACCTTCCTTTATCAGCCACAGTTGACTGGATTTTTTGTTGTTTTTGCACCTTGAAGGTGCTGTGTAATAATTCTTTGAAGAAGTTAGCCAATCCTTAATCCATTTCAGTATATTGCTTCCTATCCCATGTGCTTTTATGTTGCTAATCAATCTCCTGTGAGGGACTTGATCAAAAGCGAAATATATTACGTTCATTGACTCTTTTTTATCAATTTTGTGAGTAACATCCTCAAACAAATGCAACAAGTTTGTCAAATATGATTTCCCATTTGTAAATCCATGCTGACTCTGCCCAATTAGATCATGATTATATACTCATCACATCCTTTCTAATTGATTCCAGCATTTTGCCGGCTGCAGATGTGAGGCTAACAGGTCTGTAATTCCCTGGTTTCTCTTCCCTCCCTTCTTGAGTAGTGGAGTGACATTTCATATCGAAACGTAGAAATTGGAAGCAGGAGGAGGCCGTTCGGCCCTTCGACTGTGCTCCGCCCTTTATTTTGATCATGGCTGATCATTAAATTCGATATCCTGATTCCCCCTGTTGTACCCCTGCAAAAATACCGCTGAGACGAGTCTAAGTCAAAATACAGTAAGGCTTTATTCTCACAAGCTTGCGGGAGAACCTGACCCCTGAAAGCTGAAGCCAAAGTTCTCCACCCCTTTCCTCCCTTGATCCCTTGAGCACCAACAGCTCTATCTAATTTCTTGTTGAAATCACACAATGTTTTGGCCTCAACTACTTTCGGTGGTATTGAATTCCGCCCATTCACCAGTCTCTGGGTGAAGAAATTTCTCCTCACCTCAGTTCTAAAATCCTCATACTATGACCCCGAGTTCTTTATAAACCTTTATAAAACTTTCCTTTTAATCTCATACAATTGTTACCTTCCTTTAGTATTTAGCACGACAGCCTCACAGCGCCAGGGACCCGGGTTCGATTCCCGGCTTGGGTCACTGTCTGTGCTGAGACTGCATATTCTCCCTATGTCTGCTGCGTGGGTTTCCTCTGAGTGCTCCAGTTTCCTCCCACAGTCTGAAAGATGTGCTGGTTAGGGTCGTTAGCCAAACTAAATTCTCCCTCAGTCTACCCGAACAGGCGCCGGAGTATGGCGACTCGGGGATTTTCACAGTAACCCCATTACACTGTTAGCATAAACCTTCGTTGTGACTAATAAATAAACTTTACTTTACTTTGTCAGCCATGGTTGTCTGGCTTTTTTGGGGTTTTGCACCTTGAAGCACCGTATCAGTGCTGTAAGCTGTGTCATTGTTCTTTGAAGACTATCCATTGCCAATGCACATTGTCCCAGAAATTCACTCCAAAGTTCAGCTGAAAACGTTAAGTGCTGTGTTATTCTAACTGATTGGATTCTTTATCTAGATGTCACCCAGGGATAGGGAGTGCTTGTTCATAGGCATTACTCTTGCCCTGCATGAGGTGTGAGGCCAGGCATTGCAACTCCATATAGACAGGAGAAACAGAAGAGAAAGGAGGACTTTTACCCAGAGGCCCAATCCACCCAGGGTGACGAGAAAACACTGCTCCCACATTCATAGGAACATAGGAGCAGGAACAGGCCATCGAGCCTGCTCCAACATTTAATACGATCATGACTGATCACCCACTTCAATGACCTGTTCCCCACACCATCCCCGTAACTCGTTATTGCATTGGCATTTAGAAATCTATCATTCCAAATTTAAAAACACTCAATAACTGAGCTTCCAAAGCCCTCAGAGGTAGCAAATTCTAAAGATTCATGAACCTCTGAGTAAGTGGGCCAGTGGCACAATGGATAACGCGTCTAACTACGGATCAGAAGATTCTAGGTTTAACTCCTGGCTGACTCAAATTTCTATATTGACTGGGACTCACTTAGTGCTCGGGGCGTGATGGCGCAGGGTTGGTAAGGAGCAACCAGGAGGACTTCTTGAAATAGTATGTAGACAGTCCAACTCGGGAAGGGGCAATATTGGGTCTGGTATTGGGGAATGAGCCTGGCCAGGTGGTGGACGTTTCAGTTGGGGAGCAGTTCGGGAACAAGAACCACAATTCAGTCAGCTTTAAGGTACTGATGGATAAAGATAAGTGTAATCCTCAAGTGAAGGTGCTAAATTGGGGGAAGGCTAATTACAACAATATTAGGCAGGAATTGAAGAATGTAGATTGGGGGCGGATGTTTGAGGGCAAATTAATATCTGGCATTGTGGAGGCTTTCAAGTGGAAGTTGATAGGGATTCAGGACTGGCACATTCCTGTAAGGATAAAGGATAAGTATGGTGAAGTAGGCCATTTTCCAAAGCCATATTTTTATTATCTCATCAATATTCACCTCATTAAACATATTCATTTATTGGACTGATTGGCACCATTCATAACATGCCCACAATGCAGAGGGGAACACCCGAATGGACATTCGTTTAAATCCCCCTCTGCACAGCTGAGAAACCTTTAATTCAAGTTTGATGGAAGATCCTTATTCTGCCCAGCAACAGCACGAAGCTCTGCACAGCTGAGAGACCTTTAATTTCAAAGCTGACAAAAGATCCTTATTCTGCCCAGCAACAGCACGAAGCTGCATTTTAAACCGGCCCTTGGCCAGAAGATCGGGATATCTGAGAGTCAAGACCTGGCAGTGGGATATATGGCATAACTGTACTCGAAATAAAATATTATGGGAATAAAATGGCCAAGGCAGGCAAAGAAACTTAATAAACCAGGATAATAAGAATAAAAGATTAGATTAAATCCCCCTACACACAGCAGGACAAAATGACATTAACACCTAATCTCGCAAGCATAGAATACAGACACAAAATATCAGAGGTTGATTTAGATTAGGGGACACATCGAGAGGATAATGGGAAACACATTAAAACACCGGGGCAAGAACAGGCAGTCCCATTAACACGGACACACACCATACAGATGCAAATTGACAAACTCTACCAGGGAACTTCCTGACCAGATAGGCCACTTTTTAGGTATTGTAAAAATGTATGAGCAAATGTTCCCGCTCGAATTTGGATTCCTATAAATATCCAGAGCAAATGTGTAACTGTTGAGATCAACGTGGCCAAGCCACTGTTTCTAAGCTGGCCACGGGGGTCTCCCTGGGATCCCAGTCATTGTACAATAAAGAAAAACGCTTTGAACCTTGCCTTGCGACTCGACCTCCTTGAATGCACTGGTACAAGGGATTTTTCCCTACAACAAATGGCGTAGTCAGCTCAGGATTTGATATCTGACTTCTGACTGGTGGCCACGGTCTGGAAGCCGGGATCAAATTTAAACGAATCTGATAAAAATCCAGAGCAGTCAAGGGCGAGTACAAGTCTCCGTTCAAAGTGAGGAACCTTTTAGGGTTAGGGTTTGTCCGGTTTAAATATTGTTGTCTTGTAGAACTGTATAATCTTGCCTAAGTTTTTAAAATTGAAACAGAATTCTGCACTAAAGAGGTATAGGTCAGGACGACCGCGTGGAAGAAGGTAAGTAACTTTAATAGAAATAGAGGACCAGAGGTAAAGATAACAGGTTTTGGGCTATTTGATAACGGGAATAAGGAATTAAGACTAATATAAAGATAAGAACCGCATGCAGAACTAATTGGTGTAACTAACCCAGGAGTGTCAACGAAATCGCTGTCTGTGCCAAGGCAATAGGACAAGGGAGTGCTTGACTCAAGGTGCCCGACCCTAAACTGGACGTTAAGAGGAGAAATCTCCCACGCTAAGGTTGGGTTTTGAAGCGGGCGCTAAGAGGCGCAGGCACTCAGGGTGCAAGGCACGGACAGTGTAAATCGGGTAACAACACAGACTCTGAAGGGACGAACAACCTCAGAGTCGATACAGTTACTAATTATAACAGGGGCTTTGATAACAGATACATATGTGTAAGTGTTGAGGAAGAGGGGACCCGATCCATCCTGACCAAGAGACACAGCGACGGAGAATCCACTCGGGACCCGGGCGGAGTTTGATAACCTTGTTCGTCTGTAGGGAACACCACAGTCCATAGCAGGGTACCAGGGAGCTGAAACTCCCTTTTTGGGGTAACGGATCAACCTTGCTAGTGGAGGTGGTGGCCAAGCGGGAGGCGTTGTACTTAAAGGGGCTGGGGACAGGGGCCGACAAACCCACTAAAGACCAGCACACATCCCAATAAGACAACACAAAATAGACCAAGCGTAGGTGTCAGGAATAGTTGGGGGAGCACAGGGGCAGAGACCCATTGGGACCCCACTACGAGACCATACAGCAATACAGACGGTGCTGGAGCAGTATCAGTGACAGGAGATAAGAGAGAGAGAGTTGGGGCACTTTTACTGTTGGAACCAGCATACGGGGGTTGCTAGACAGAAAAATGGCAGACCACGCTATTGAGGGAGAAACTGCAGTAGCTCTCATTTTTAAGTATCTGTTAGCCAGAGAAGCGATTGTTGCAAAGATGAAACGGAACGGGTGGAACGCATCACAAACTTTCGAAGATCAGAGAAAGTGGGTAGACGGAGTTAAACGGGACAAAACAAAAGTAATGGGAGTAATGTTAGTGACCCAGTTAGCTGGACTAATTGAGAAGGTAAATGCCTCAATGGAGGAGAGACACAAAGAGACAGAACAAATTAAGGTATTGCAGGAGAGAGTGAGGGAAGTAGAACACAGAAGCCACACTGCGGAGATTACGCAGAGATCAGGGGAAACGGACCCTCGGCGCTCATACGAGTCAGTGCAGAAACATACAACCACTCCAGCATCAGAAGGAGACGCAAAAAATTATAATCTCGCGCCAGTCACCAGAGGAGGGACGTGAGCACAACCAAAAGCAACCTATAAGCCTTTTACCCCAGGGGAAAGGCAGCAGATTATGGCATCCCTGGGGAAGTTAAAACCCAGAAGCGCAAACCTGGGATTTTGGGGCGAATTGGATTCACTCTGGGTAGGACACCAGTTACATTTAAGGGACATACACCAGCTGGTCAGGGCAGCCTGTCCAGCGGATAAATGGAGGTTGGTGGCAGGAGGGCCAGCGACCCAAGCAGCACAGGACTATAATGGAGGAAGGTGGACAAATGCCGTTCCTACAACGGCTGAGATAGACGACCAGCAGGCACCCTTCACATTATTTAAGACCGAAATCCAACGGGTCTTAGGGGACTCCCCCACTAATTGGAGCAGGATCACAAATACTAAACAAGTGCATCGGAATTTGGAGAGAGATTATTCCTGGTATATAGGGAGTGTTCAGGACAGGAAAATGTGGATAGGAGAGACAGGGCTTTTATCCAGGCATTCAAGGACGGGCTATCAGAGGTACACCAAGAAATCCTTAAGATGGGGGTGATAGCATCCCAAGACTATGACGAGCTAGTCGAGTGGGCTAGCGGGATAAAAGAAGGGAAGGTTTCCCAGACAAAGCTCAGACGAGAGAGAACTGGAACCCCCCATAACGGAGATAAGGGGAGAACCGGGCTCAGCTGCTACACGTGTGGCCAGCCAGGGCATATGGCTAGATTCTGCAGGGGAGCACCATTCAAAGGGAAACCCGAGAATGGCGGGCCCCGCTGTGACCACTGCCACAGGGCAGGGCACACCGAGGCAACGTGTTGGGGGAAACATGGGAGACCCCAAGACAACTATAGACCAACCCCGGGGGCACCACATTCCTGGAATCCACTCGGGTGACTAGAAGAGATCCCAAACCAGGGAGATGGGAGACAAGAGAGGATTAGTGTAGCCACGCCCACAGAAGACAGTGAATCCCGACAGAAGCCGGTGTCCATCCACCCCACTCATCGACCAACACTGGTCGAAATCTCACAACCCGTAGCTCCCATCCAATACAGGAAAGAGGGGGAGAGAATATATGTAGAAGCCTTGGTAGGGTGTAGGGAATGCCACATGTTAGTAGATACGGGAGCAGCCATATCAATTACAAACCTACCCCTGCCACTGACCAACAAAAGAATACACATAACCGGGGTAGGGGGAGAGAGAATACCCGCCTATCTTAGCGAAACCACACGAGTAGAAATCAACCACAAGTATATTCCAATGCAATTTTACGTATGCCAGAATAATGAGGGCACAATCATGGGGAACGATTTAATGAGGGAATACCAGGTGCTGATAGATTGTGGGAAAGGGAAACTAATTTGGCCACAACCTGACGGTTGGAAGACCGGAATAGGGACATTAGCTAGCCACCTGGGGACTGTTGGGGTAGCCTCCATTGTGGCCCGAGATTGGGATCAGGAAAAAGAAGTGTTCAGAGCCATCTGCACTTCCATTCCCGAAGCCTGGGCTCAGACGAAATTAGATACCGGACTAACCGACAGAGAACTGATAAAAGCCCCAGGACCGGAACACAAGCCCCACCGACAATACCCTATCAAGAGAGAAGCGCAAGGGGCAGTGGTACAGGTCGATACAGGCACAGGTCGATACAGAGGAAGACTCAGAAATATTACCAGAGGTCCCAAAAGCCGGGAGCCGGGTCTTAACAGAAGTGCTTCCTGCAAAAGCAGGATTTGCCCCAAGATGGCACGGACCTTACGAAGTCATTATTAGCGGAGATACCTGTGCCTGTATAGATATAAGGGGACAGGGGACCTGGAAACATTGGACCCAATTAAAGCTGTATGAAGACAAATGAACTCAAGATACCGTTTTCGTTCGTTCAAATTCCACAGGAACCAGGACCAGATCTACTATCAAGCCGTCGGAACAAACTACTGTTAATTTAATTACCTGTTTATTTTCTGTCTCTACTATAACTGTAAAAATACTGTTGTAAAAAACGATATGGGAATAGGGACATATTTGATAATAACCACGACCATTGTAAATACGCTCCAACACATGGGGGTTAGGGGAGCAGAACCACCAATCATGGAAGAAAACCTATTCCTGAAAACACATCTCCGGATCTATGGGAATAGGACCGCTTGTTACCCTTCAGCGCGATCAGTAAACTCCCTATTCATCGCAACACCGGGGTGGCTCCCACAAGAGTTATTCACTATTGACACAACGGGGGCACCCTGCAATGGGTACTTTAAACAAGGGATACAAGGAAGGGGTGTAGAGCTCGCTGAGCCGGGAATTCTAAGGTGGATGGGACCCCAATGGGAGGAGACACATGGGAACCACCCACAATGTTTTAAGGGAGAGGGATGGGGGTGCGTGCATGCCTTTGTCCCTAAAAATGATTCGTGCGCTGAGGCACATTGTGCTCTCCAGGAGTGCCAGGTCCGGGAAGGACACTTCACTTGTGACTGTAAGCAACAAAAATGCATTGCAGTCACCGCGGGTCGGCAGCTTATGTGTGGCAAGTGCAACGGCACTCAAGTAAGCTCAGCCTCGGGGACATACCCATTTGACTCTCACCAAGGGGTACAACCAAGTGGACAGTCCCGGGGGAGGGAAGGTTCCACAACATGGGACCATGTGGTCAAACGACCCCGGGGTAATGCATGTTATCGGGTTAAGGAAGGTTATGTGTTTTTATTCAAAAATGTATACATGATGGCCACAGGCAGGCCTCCAAGGTTCTTTTCCGTAGGGACAATCAGACCTCTCACGGTTCCGTGCCCAAGCGAAGGGCATGTCCAGAAACGCATAGTGACCAGGGCCATCAGCGCAGAATTCTGCGCCGACTGGCAGGCCCCTGTCACATTAGGATCTTCTTTGGGGTATGGATTTCTGGGAACACTATCCCTAGGGGGCGCCGCAGGGGTGATCAGTGCCAGTAATAGGAATTTCTTCATATGTGGACTTACCATCTTAGGAAACAGCACCCTACAAGCACTGGGTGCAATTGACCAAGAACTCGCAGAACTCAGACTATACACACAGCAAACAAGATATGCAGTAGACTATCAGCTAGCCAGACAAGGAGGGGTATGCACCATCATCAAAGGAAAATGCATCACCTATGTACACGACGAGACATTAAACATAACAGCAGCCATGTCCGGGATACAAAAGCAATTGGATAGCTATAAACAGGAATTTACAGGGACTGATGGGTGGTTAGGGTGGCTGTTTAACACAGTTTGGGGAGCATACATTATGAAGGGATTAATTTTAGTAGTAGCCATCCTGTTCACACTCTGCCTGGGCCTAACCTGTATTAAGGTGATATGTGCAAATATTGCATCAAGAATGCTACCCACTGCCAGTATTCAGCTGCAAGAATTTAACCAAACCACAGAGGAAGAGGAACAACGGCAAGGACGACATCTGTACAAGTCACTGTACCTCTGAAGATCGTCCATGGGGGGTCAGCCATGAATGGGACCCCCTGGACGAGAGGAGGGACTGAAGTAGGCCATTTTCCAAAGCCATATTTTTATTATCTCATCAATATTCACCTCATTAAACATATTCATTTATTGGACTGATTGGCACCATTCATAACGTGCCCACAATGCAGAGGGGAACACCCGAATGGACATTCGTTTAAATCCCCCTCTGCACAGCTGAGAAACCTTTAATTCAAGTTTGATGGAAGATCCTTATTCTGCCCAGCAACAGCACGAAGCTGCATTTTAAACCGGCCCTTGGCCAGAAGATCGGGATATCTGAGAGTCAAGACCTGGCAGTGGGATATATGGCATAACTGTACTCGAAATAAAATATTATGGGAATAAAATGGCCAAGGCAGGCAAAGAAACTTAATAAACCAGGATAAAAAGAATAAAAGATTAGATTAAATCCCCCTACACACAGCAGGACAAAATGACATTAACACCTAATCTCGCAAGCATAGAATACAGACACAAAACATCAGAGGTCGATTTAGATAAGGGGACACATCGAGAGGATAATGGGAAACACATTAAAACACCGGGGCAAGAACAGGCAGTCCCATTAACACGGACACACACTATACAGATGCAAATTGACAAAGTCTACCAGGGAACTTCCTGACCAGATAGGCCACTTTTTAGGTATTGTAAAAATGTATGAGCAAATGTTCCCGCTCGAATTTGGATTCCTATAAATATCCAGAGCAAATGTGTAACTGTTGAGATCAACGTGGCCAAGCCACTGTTTCTAAGCTGGCCACGGGGGTCTCCCTGGGATCCCAGTCATTGTACAATAAAGAAAAACGCTTTGAACCTTGCCTTGCGACTTGACCTCCTTGAATGCACTGGTACAAGGGATTTTTCCCTACAACAAATGGCGTAGTCAGCTCAGGATTTGATATCTGACTTCTGACTGGTGGCCACGGTCTGGAAGCCGGGATCAAATTTAAACGAATCTGATAAAAATCCAGAGCAGTCAAGGGCGAGTACAAGTCTCCGTTCAAAGTGAGGTACCTTTAAGGGTTAGGGTTTGTTCGGTTTAAATATTGTTGTCTTGTAGAACTGTATAATCTTGCCTAAGTTTTTAAAATTGAAACAGAATTCTGCACTAAAGAGGTATAGGTCAGGACGACCGCGTGGAAGAAGGGAAGTAACTTTAATAGAAATAGAGGACCAGAGGTAAAGATAACAGGTTTTGGGCTATTTGATAACGGGAATAAGGAATTAAGACTAATATAAAGATAAGAACCGCATGCGGAACTAATTGGTGTAACTAACCCAGGAGTGTAAACGAAACCGCTGTCTGTGCCAAGGCAATAGGACAAGGGAGTGCTTGACTCAAGGTGCCCGACCCTAAACTGGACGTTAAGAGGAGAAATCTCCCACGCTCAGGTTGGGGTTTGAAGCGGGCGCTAAGATGGGAGTTCTGATCACAAACAGGACAAAAAGACACAAACTCAATTTACATGAATAATGGTTGGAATGCGAGTCTTTACAGCTAATCAAGTCTTAAAGGTAGAGACAATGTGAGTGGAGGTTAAAGGTTAAAGAGATGTGTATTGTCTCCAGACAGGACAGCTAGTGAGATTTTGCACATCCAGGCAGGTTGTGTGGGTTACAGATAGTGTGACATGAACCCAATATCCTGGTTGAGGCCGTCCACATGTGTGCGGAAGCTGGCTATCAGTCTCTGCTGAGCGACTCTGTGCTGTCGTGTGTGGTGAAGGCCGCCTTGGAGAACACTTACCCGGAGATCAGAGGCTGAATGCCCGTGACCGCTGAAGAGCTCTCCAACAGGAAAAGAACAGTCTTGCCTGGTGATTGTCGAGCGGTGTTCATTCATCTGTTGTCGTAGCGTCTGCATGGTTTCCCCAATGTACCATGCTTCAGGACATCCTTTCCTGCAGCGTAACAGGTAGACAACGTTGGCCGAGTTGCAAGAATATGAACCGTGTACCTGGTGGATGGTGTTATCGCGTGAGATGATGGCATCCGTGTCGATCATCCGGCACGTCTTGCAGAGGTTGCTGTGGCAGGGTTGTGTGGTGTCGTGGTCACTGTTCTCCTGAAGGCTGGGTAGTTTGCTGCGGACAATGGTCTGTTTGAGGTTGTGCGGTTGTTTGAAGGCAAGAAGTGGGGGTGTGGTGATGGCCTTGGCGAGATGTTCGTGTTCAGGAGAACAGTGACCACGGGGTCAGAGGTGAGCTGGCAAGGTGGATACAGAACTGGCTCGGTCATAGAAGACAGAGAGTAGCAGTGGAATGGTGCGTTTCTGAATGGAGGCTGTGACAAGTGGCGTCCCGCAGGGATCAGTGCTGGGATCTTTGCTGTTTGTAATATATATAAATGATTTGGAGGAAAATGTAACTGGTTCGATTAGTAAGTTAGCAAATGACACAAAGGTTGGTGGATTTGCGGAGAGCGGTGAGGACCATCAGAGGATACAGCAGGATATAGATCGGTTGGAGTCTTGGGCGGAGAAATGGCAGATGGAGTTTAATCCGGACAAATATGAGGTAATGCATTTTGAAAGGTCTAATACAGATAGGAAATATACAGTAAATGGCAGAACCCTTCCGAGTATTGATAGGCAGAGGGATCTGGGTGTACAGGTACACAGGTCACTGAAAGTGGCAATACAGGTGGAGAAGGTAGTCAAGAAGGCATACGGCATGCTTGCCTTCATCGGCTGAGGCATTGAGTTTAAAAATTGGCAAGTCATGTTGCAACTTGATAGAACCTTAGTTCGGCCACACTTGGAATATAGTGTTCAATTCTGGTCGCCACGCTACCAGAAGGATGTGGAGGCTTTGGAGAGGGTACAGAAAAGATTTCCCAGGATGTTGCCTGGTATGGAGAGCATTAGTTATGAGGAGAGGTTGGAGAAACTTGGTTTGTTCTCACTGGAACAATGGAGGTTGAGGGGTGACCAGATAGAAGTCTACAAGATTATGAGGAGCATGGACAGAGTGGATAGTCAGAAGCTTTTTCCCAGAGTAGAAGAGTCAATTACTCAGGGGCATTGGTTTATGGTATGTGGGGCAAGGCTTAAAGGAGATGTATGAGGCACGTTTTTTACACAGAGGGTGGTAGGTGCCTGGAAATCACTGCCGGGGGAGGATAGTGGAAGCAGATACGATAGTGACTTTTAGGTGGCATCTTGAGATATACATGAATAGGATGGGAACAGAGGGATTTGGTCCCTGGAAGTAGAGGGGCTTTAGTTCAGTCGGGCAGCATGGTGCAGGCCTGGAGGGCTGAAGAGTTTGTTCTTGTGCTGTAATTTTCTTTGTTCTTTGTTCTTGGTTCGAAAAGAAATCTCCTCATCTCTGTCCTAAGTGGCTTCCTACTTATTTTAAAATTAGGCCCCTCGAGTTGGAAAGTCTCCAAACTGGGGAAACATCTCACCTGCATCTAGCCCATCTATTCATTCAAGTATTTTATAGGTTGCAATGACATCACTTCTCATTCTTCGAAACTCAAGAGAATACAGATCCAGTTTCCTTAATCGCCCTTCAACACTAGCCAACGCACGAATGTCCCCTTTATTCCTATTCTCTGCTGCCTGTTAACCAATCCTTAATCCATTTCAGTATATTGCCTCCCAATCCTATGTGCTTTTATGTTGCTAATCATTCTCCTGTGGGAGATTTTATCCAAAACCAAATATATTACTTCCGTCGACTCTCCTTTATCAAATCTGATAGTAACATCCTCAAAAACATCCCACAAATTCATCAAAAATGATTTCCCAATTATAAATACATGCTGACGATCCCCAATTGGATCACAGTTACACATTTATCACATTCTTTATATTGGCTTCCAGCATTTTCCCTGTTACTGACATAAGGCTAACAGGTCTGTAGTTCCCTGTTTTCTCTCTCCCTCTCTCCTTAAATAGTGGGGTGACATTTCCCCCTTCCAATCTCCAGGAATCATTCCACTATCTGTAGAATTTTGGAAGATGATCACAAATGCACCCACTATCTCAATAGCAACCTCTTTCAATTCTCTGGGATGCATAATATCAGGTCACGGGGAATTATCAACTTTCAGTCCCATTAATTTCTCCAAGACAACCTTCTTACTTCAAGAAACTTCCTTCAACTCCTCATTTTCCAAAATCCTTTGGATGTCTAAATCTGGGAGATTTCCTGGATCTTCCTCAGTGAAAACAGATACAAAGTAATCATTTAGTTTCTCTGCCATTTCTTTATTCCCCATTATGAATTTTCCTGGTTCTGCCAGTAATGGACCCAAAAACAGCAAATGCTGGAAGATCTCAGCAGGTCTGACTGCGTCTGTGGAGAGAGAATAGAGTCAATGTTTTGAAATGTTGGCTCCATTCTCTCTCCACAGTCGCTGCCAGACCTGCTGAGATTTTCCAGCATTTTCTATTTTTATTTGGGATTCCAGCATTCGCAGTATTTTGCCTTTACCTGAGTGTAATGGACCCACATTTGTTTTAGCCAAACATTTCCTTTTTACAAACCTAAAGATGCTTTTACAGTCCGTGTATATGTATTTTCCTAGATTACGTTCATATTCTGTTCTCCCTTTCTTTATCAGGGTCTTCGCCTTCCTTTGCTGTATTTTTGCAACTATTTCTGGCAACTTTATAAACCTTTCCTTTTAATCTTATACAATCCTTACCTTCTTTTGTCAGCCTGTAGGACTGGCTTTTCTGGGGTTTTGCACCTTGAAGCAATGTATCAGTGCTGTAAACTCTGTCGTTGTTCTTTATATATTGAAAATGCACAACCCCATATAGACAGGAGAAACAGAAGAGAAAGGAGGACTTTTACCCATTGGCCCAGCCCAAACCACCTAGGGTCACTGGAAAATACTGCTGCCACATTCATAGGAACATCGGAGCAGGAGCAGGCCATTCAGCCCATCGAGCCTGCTCCACCATTCAATGCAATCATAAATGATCACCCACTTCAAGTAATACTTCACTAATCCTGTACTCAAATTCAGTTGCGATAATGGCTAACATTCCATTAATTTTCCTAATAGCTTGCTGCATCTGCATGTTAGCCTTCAGTAGCTCATGGACAAGGTCAGGTCCCTTTGTACATCTGCCCTTTCTAATTTATTACCATTTAGTAAATACTCTGCACATCTGTTCTTTCTACCTAAATGGATAACCTCACATTTCACCACATTATATTCCATCTGCCATATTCCTTCCCACTCACTAAGTCTGTCCAAATTGCCCTGTAGCCGTTTTACATCTTCCTCACAACACACATTCCCACCAGCTTTGTATCATCTGCAAAATTGGCGGATGTGAGTAGTTCTTAACATTCTACAGTTGCTGCACAAAAATAAAAAACTAAAAAGGAGCTGTCAGCAAAGTCTCCCATTGGTCGAGCTGGGTTCAGTGATGCGATGACCAAATTAAGCAACCACTCTGATGTATTTGACATCACTGATTGTGATGCGGTCACACCCAGTGAGAGATAAAGTGCAGCACTGTCGCACAGCCTGATGTCTCGATGGTGAGTTTGGGTTAACATGCTCCCTCTCTTCTCTCCCTTAAACCTCCTTCAGTCTTTAAATATTCAGTCTTTTCAACCTCAGTGCTTCATTATTTTACCAATCCAACCTCTTGTTTGTTAATTGAGGCTTCCAAAGAAAAGCTTGTAACAAAGTCTCCATGGAGCCAAGCGAGGAAAAGAAACCGAGCAGTGGTTAAAAAGTTAAGTCTTAATTTTCTTTTCATGTTCAATTTTGACAAACGTTTATTTTTAAAAACCCAACTTTTGAAAATAGTTTTTTACAAGTCAGTAGTTCTCAACATTCTACAGTTGACAGCAAAACTAAAAAATATTTGCCAATGTTATGAAGATCTTTAAAAGAACATTTTTCCTCATTAGGAATCTTCACATCACTGGCAAATTTTTCTTGACTTTTGCTCGTCAACTGAAGAACTGAATTTTTTTAAATCACTATTTTTAAAAGTTAGGTTTTAATGAGTTCTGTTTGTGTGCTCGGGGGGGTGGGGGAGGGGGGATAATCGTGGGGAACGTATGAAGGTGTGCAGTTATTTCAGCTTTAGTGATTCCACTGTTTTATTGTCCAATCTTGTTGGTTGTTACCTTAGGGGCCCCAAAGAAAAGATGTAAAATGAGGTCTCTGGAGCCAACCAAAGGAACAACCAAGCGGCCAATACAAAGCTATGTATTCTTTTAGTATTTAATTTAGCAGTATACTGTAATTATATAGTTATGATTCGCACAGCAGTAGCAAATATTTAACCTGCTTTGCTCAATTTAATATTTATTCAGAACTTATAGAAGTTTGGCTTTAATAACCCGTGTTCATCTGATTGGCGGAAAATAGAGTAATATATGTTGGTAAGAAATAACCTCGAGTACATTGTTGCACACGCCCCTGTAAATTGTCACATGCCCGTGTACATTGTCATACACACAACACACATACCCAACACACATTGCCACACACTCAGAACACATTACCACACGCTCAACACATATTGACATGCATCAACCACACTGCCACACACTCAACACACATTGTCACACACTAAAACACGTTGACACACATCCAACACACACATACATGCAACACACATTGACACATCCAACACACACATGCATCCAACACACATTGACACACACGCAATACACACATGCATCCAACAGCGTTGACACACACCCAACACACAAATGCACACAACAGACACACATATATCCAACACACACATGCATCCAACGTACCCAACAAACACCTGCTTCCAACACACATTGACACACATCCAACACACAAATGCATACAACACACCCAACGCACACATGTCACCAACACACATTGACACACACCCAACAAACACATGCATACAACACACACATATATCCAACACACACATGCATTCAACATACACAACACACACATGCATGCAATTTACAAATGCATCCAACACACATATGCATCCAACACACTCAACAAACACATGCATCCGACACACATTGACACACACCCAACACACAAATGCATACAACACACACATGTATCCAACACACATTGACAGATACCCAACACACAAATGCATCCAACACACCCAACGCACACCTGCCTCCAACACACCCAACACACACATGCATCCAACACACATTGACACACACCCAACAAACACATGCATCCAACATACTTTGACATGCATCCAACACACGAATGCGTACAACACACACATGTATCCAACACACATTGACACACACTCAACGCACACATGTAACCAACACACATTGACACACACCCAACAAACACATGCATCCAACACACTTTGACATGCACCCAACACACAAATGCATACAACACACACATATATCCAACATACACATGAATCCAACATACCCAACACACACATGCATGCAGCACACACATATATCCAACACACACATGCATCCAACACACGTTGACACTCACCCAACAAACACATGCATCCAACACACATTGACATGCACCCAACACAGACATGCATGCAACACACACATATATCCAACACACACATGCATCCAACACACGTTGACACTCACCCAACAAACACATGCATTCAACACACATTGTCATGCATCCAGCACACACATGCATGCAACACACATATATATCCAACACACACATGCATCCAATACACGTTGACACACACCCAACAAACACATGCATCCAACACACACATATATCCAACTCACACATGCATCCAACATACCCAACACACACATGCATGCATGCAACACACACATGCATGCAACACACACATATATCCAACACACACATGCATCGAACACATGTTGACACTCACCGAACAAACACATGCATCCAACACACATTGACATGCACCCAACACACACATGCATGCAACACTCACATATATCCAACACACACATGCATTCAACATACAGAACACACACATGCATGCAATTTACAAATGCATCCAACACACATATGCATCCAACACACTCAACACACACATGCATCCGACACACATTGACACACACCCAACACACAAATGCATACAACACACACATGTATCCAACACACATTGACAGACACCCAACACACAAATGCATCCAACACACCCAACGCACACCTGCCTCCAACACACCCAACACACACATGCATCCAACACACATTGACACACACCCAACAAACACATGCATCCAACATACTTTGACATGCATCCAACACATGAATGCGTACAACACACACATGTATCCAACACACATTGACACACACTCAACGCACACATGTAACCAACACACATTGACACACACCCAACAAACACATGCATCCAACACACTTTGACATGCACCCAACACACAAATGCATACAACACACACATATATCCAACATACACATGAATCCAACATAGCCAACACACACATGCATGCAGCACACACATATATCCAACACACACATGCATCCAACACACGTTGACACTCACCCAACAAACACATGCATCCAACACACATTGACATGCACCCAACACACACATGCATGCAACACACACATATATCCAACACACACATGCAGCCAACACACGTTGACACTCACACAACAAACACATGCATCCAACACACATTGTCATGCACCCAGCACACACATGCATGCAACACACACATATATCCAACACACACATGCATCCAATACACGTTGACACACACCCAACAAACACATGCATCCAACACACATTGACATGCACCCAACACACACATGCATGCAACACACACATATATCCAACTCACACATGCATCCAACATACCCAACACACACATGCATGCATGCAACACACATGCATGCAACACACACATATATCCAACACACACATGCATCCAACACATGTTGACACTCACCCAACAAACACATGCATCCAACACACATTGACATGCACCCAACACACACATGCATGCAACACTCACATATATCCAACACACATATGCATCCAACATACCCAACACACACATGCATGCAACACACACATGCATCCAACACTCATTAGAACATTGACACATAGACATTTAAATATTGACACATGAACATTTGAACATTGACGCATAGAACATTTAAATATTGACACATAGATATTTGAACATTGACACAAAGACATTTGAACTTTGACACATAGACATCTGAACATTGACTCATAGATATTTGAACATTGACACATAGACATTTGAACATTGACACACTGACATTTGAACATTGACACACTGACATGTAAACATTGACAAATGGACTTTAGAAAACTGACACATAGATATTTATCATTGACACATGGACATTGGAACATTGACACACAGACATCTTAACGTTGACACAAAGACATTTGAACTTTGACACATAGACAGTAGAACATTGACTCATAGATATTTAAACATTGACACATAGACATTTAAACAGTGACACATAGACATTGGAACATTGACACATAGACAGTAGAATATTGACACACAGACAGTAGAATATTGACAAATAGACATTTGAACATTGACACATGGACATTAGAACATTGACACATAGCCATTTGAACATTGACACATAGACATTGGAACATTGACACATAGACATTAGAACATTGACACAGACAGAAGAACATTGACAAATAGACATTAGAACATTGACACATAGACATTAGAACATTGACACATAGCCATTTGAACATTGACACATAGACATTTAAACATTGACACATAGACATTGGAACATTGACACATAAACATTAGAACATTGACACACTGACATGTAAACATTGACATATGGACATTAGAACACTGACACATAGATATTTATCATTGACACATGGACATTGGAACATTGACACACAAACATCTTAACATTGACACAGACAGAAGAACATTGACACGTTGACATTTAATCATTGACACAAAGACATTTGAACTTTGACACATAGACATCTGAACATTGATTCATAGATATTTAAACATTGACACATGGACATTGGAACATTGACACACTGACAGTTAAACATTGACACATAGAAATTA
Organism: Mustelus asterias; assembly: GCF_964213995.1. NCBI lineage: Eukaryota > Metazoa > Chordata > Chondrichthyes > Carcharhiniformes > Triakidae > Mustelus > Mustelus asterias. Next base: position 15,235,363 of record NC_135818.1, on the reverse strand, counting down.
GAACATTGACACAAAGACATTTGAACATTAACTCGTAGATAATTAAACATTGACACATAAACATTAGAACACTGACACATAGACATTGGAACATTGACACACAGACATTTGAACATTAACACATAGACATTCGAACATTGACACATAGCCATTTGAACATTGACACACTGACATTTGAACATTGACACATTGACATTAGAACACTGACACATAGATATTGGAACATTGACACATATACATTTGAACACTGACACATACATATTGGAACATTGACACATAGACATTTGAACATTGACACATAGACATTGGAACATTGACACATAGACATTCGAACATTGACACATAGCCATTTGAACATTGACACACTGACATTTGAACATTGACACATTGACATTAGAACACTGACACATAGATATTGGTACATTGACACATATACATTTGAACACTGACACATAGATATTGGAACATTGACACATAGACATTTGAACATTGACACATAGACATTGGAACATTGACACATAGACGTTAGAACATTGACACATAGCCATTTGAACATTGACACATAGACATTAGAACATTGACACATAGCCATTTGAACATTGACACATAGACATTAGAACATTGACACATAGACACTGGAACATTGACACACTGACATTTGAACATTGACACATGGACATTAGAATATTGACACATAGACATTTGAACATTCTCACACTGACATTTGAACATTGACACATAGACACTAGACCATTGACACATAGACATTTAAACATTGACACATAGCCATTTGAACATTGACACACTGACATTTGAACATTGACACATTGACATTAGAACACTGACACATAGATATTGGAACATTGACACATAGACATTAGAACATTGACACATAGCCATTTGATCATTGACACATAGCCATTTGAACATTGACCCACTGACATTTGAACATTGACACATTGACATTAGAACACTGACACATAGATATTGGAACATTGACACATATACATTTGAACACTGACACATAGATATTGGAACATTGACACATAGACATTAGAACATTGACACATAGACATTTGATCATTGACACATAGCCATTTGAACATTGACCCACTGACATTTGAACATTGACACATTGACATTAGAACACTGACACATAGATATTGGAACATTGACACATATACATTTGAACACTGACACATAGATATTGGAACATTGACACACAGACATTTGAACATTGACACATAGACATTGGAACATTGACACAAAGACATTAGAACATTGACACATAAACATTAGAACACTGACACATAGACATTGGAACATTGACACACAGACATTTGAACATTAACACATAGAAATTTGAACATTGACACATAGACATTAGAACATTGACACATAGCCATTTGAGCATTGACACACTGACATTTGAACATTGACACATTGACATTAGAACACTGACACATAGATATTGGAACATTGACACATATACATTTGAACACTGACACATACATATTGGAACATTGACACATAGACATTTGAACATTGACACATAGACATTGGAACATTGACACATAGACATTAGAACATTGACACATTGACATTAGAACACTGACACACAGATATTGGCACATTGACACATAGACATTTAAACATTGACACATAGCCATTTGAACATTGACACACTGACATTTGAACATTGACACATTGACATTAGAACACTGACACATAGATATTGGAACATTGACACATATACATTTGAACATTGACACATAGACATTGGAACATTGACACATAGACATTGGAACATTGACACAAAGACATTAGAACATTGACACATAGACATTTGATCATTGACACATAGCCATTTGAACATTGACACACTGACATTTGAACATTGACACATAGACATTAGAACATTGACACATAGACACTGGAACATTGACACATAGCCATTTGAACATTGACACATGGACATTAGAATATTGACACATAGACATTTGAACATTCTCACACTGACATTTGAACATTGACACATAGACATTTAAACATTGAGACATAGCCATTTGAACATTGACACACTGACATTTGAACATTGACACATTGACATTAGAACACTGACACATAGATATTGGAACATTGACACATAGACATTAAAACATTCACACACAGCCATTTGATCATTGACACATAGCCATTTGAACATTGACCCACTGACATTTGAACATTGACACATTGACATTAGAACACGGACACATAGATATTGGAACATTGACACATATTCATTTGAACACTGACACATAGATATTGGAACATTGACACATAGACATTAGAACATTGACACATAGACATTTGATCATTGACACATAGCCATTTGAACATTGACCCACTGACATTTGAACATTGACACATAGACACTAGAACATTGACACATAGACATTTAAACATTGACACATAGCCATTTGAACATTGACCCACTGACGTTTGAACATTGACACATTGACATTAGAACACTGACACATAGATATTGGAACATTGACACATATACATTTGAACACTGACACATAGATATTGGAACATTGACACATGACATTTGAACATTGACACACTGACATTAGAACACTGACACATAGATATTGGAACATTGACACATATACATTTGAACACTGACACATAGATATTGGAACATTGACACATAGCCATTTGAACATTGACACACTGACATTTGAACATTGACACATAGACATTAGAACATTGACACATAGACACTGGAACATTGACACATGGACATTTGAACATTGACACATGGGCATTAGAATATTGACACATAGACATTTGAACATTCTCACACTGACATTTGAACATTGACACATGGACATTAGAACATTGACACATAGACATTTCAACATTTACACATAGACATTTAAAAATTGACACATAGCCATTTGAACATTGACACACTGACATGTAAACATTGACATCTGGACATTAGACCACTGACACATGGATATTTATCATTGACACATGGACATTGGGACATTGACACACAGACATCTTAACATTGACACAGACATTTGAACATTGACACATAGACATTAGAACGTTGATACACAGCAAAGTAACTTTGTGTAACTGCTCAGAGCACAATTTCACACTGTTGAATGTACATTGCCATTGTCACACACCACTGTGGTCTGCACTGTCTGCCTCTTCACACAACCTGGTATACATTGTCACACAAACCAGTTTACATTGTCACACAACCCGGTGTACATTGTCACATAGCCCGGTTTACATTTTAACATAGCCCGGTGTCCTCCCAGTATACATTATTACATCCTATCTTGACCGCCGGTGTACATTCTCACACAATACGTTGAACATTCTCGGTATGAACATCCCAGAGTGAGTGGAAATTGTTGTAATGATAATTGATGTGTGTCCACTGTGTGAATGAACATTGGGTGAACATTGTGTGAGTGAATGTGGAGAGAATGAACAAAATCAGTGTGAACATTGTAGCGATAGGGGCCCAGCGAAGGTATTCATGTCACCTCATGTTTCAGAAGGACCCACAGTGTTAAGTTCCACATGGGCGGGACCTCTCCTCGGGATCATGGGCCCCGGGGGCAGAGGGTCCTGCATTTTGCTGAAAGCTCAGAGTGCTTTGGCTTCTCTGTTGAGCAGGCAATAACAATCAGGGAGGGAGGTGGCATCCACTACCAATGTGTCGATCACCCGCCTGAGGCCTGGCATCTTAGTGAAGATCCCGGGCCTGGGGTGGATGATGGCAGGAATGGGGGTGTCTAGGCTGGGGTCGCAAAGCCGTGGAGCGTCAGCATCAAGCGGGGAGAGGGGCAGGCTCTCTGAGAGCCTCCCCCCTTCCTCTCCTGATCCTGGGTTCCTCAATTGAAAGAGGAACCCCCCGGGAGTCCACAAGTAACCCGGCCCGTATGCGTTTGCTTCGTGTGCTCCTTTGCCTAGTGATCCTCTGACCTGCTTGCTGCTGGGTTGGTGCCAGCAGAGAGGATGAGAATGAGGTCAATACGTGGACAGTAGTTGTCCATTTATGAGCCTCATTGTTGTCATGGTGGGAAAGCCAATCCCGCGGGGCATTCTCTCCATGAAATCTAATTTGGGTGGGGGAGGGGAGGTCGTAGGGCCCCACCCTTTCAACTCAAATAAATGCACTCGAGGACCCTGGCGGGATGACAACGGACACAGCGTCAACCAAGGAAAACAGGAAGAGCGGCGGGCTCAGGTTCACGGGGAAGAGGCCGTGTTAGGATTAGAGTTAGGATTAGGCACTCAGCTCGGGGAGGCCATTAAATTCCACCCATAGTTGAGCGAGTGTGTGTGTGTGAGCAGTGTGAGTGTGGACAGTGTGAGTGTGAACATTGTTGGTGACACATCAAGCCAGCCACATCCGATTAAAATTTCACTATTATTCCACGTGTTATTCATTTAATTGAGTGTGAACAGTATGCGTGTGAACAGTGTGTATGCAAAAAATGTGAGTGTGAACAGTGTGTGAGTGTGGACAGTATGCGTGTTGTGAATGTGAACTTTGTGAGTGTGAATATTTCAGTGTGAACATTGTGTGAGTGTGAACAGTGTGTGAGTGTGGACAGTATGCGTGTTGTGAATGTGAACTTTGTGAGTGTTAATATTTCAGTGTGAACATTGTGTGAGTGTGAACAGTGTGTGAGTGTGGACAGTGTGCGTGTTGTGAGTGTGAACTTTGTGAGTGTTAATATTTCACTCTGAACATTGTTCGAACAATTCAGCTCAAAATAAATCACCATTTTCTTGCCATATTTTTCTCAAGTAATTTCAAATTATCTTTTGCATCCTCATCTCGATCAGGGGCCTAGCCAGGTTCTAAAGTTAGGGGGAGCGAGCACCTAAAAAAGGCGCCACGGCCCACGACGCATCCATTGGTTTCATCCAGATCGAATTGTTTGATGCAATGACGCAGGGCTGGGAGTGATGGTTTTATGAGCAGATCTCCCACTCACCTGACAAAGGAGCAGAGCTCCGAAAGCTAGTGGCGTTTGCTCCCAAATAAACCTGTTGGACTTTAACCTGGTTTTGTTAGACTCCTTACTGTGTTTACCCCAGTCCAACGCCGGCATCTCCACATCATGGCTACGGGAGTCGAACAGCTCCGCATTGCGATTGGTGACTGTGTTACAGCAGCACACGGCAATTGGCTGCAGCAGATGTCAATCACATTGTGGGTGGGTGTTGCGCTGAGCACATCGCTCTACGATTGGTCTGAATTGCCACCGTCATTGTCATTGTTCTCGCTCATTTCAGACGGATGGAGCTTACGGATTGGATAAAGAAGCTGTCACTCAGTCAATGCAGAGCGGCAATTGGATGACAGATGTCTCAATTGCTGATTAGTTTAATGAACTGTCGCTCACTGGACAGCGGCTCTGATTGGACAATAGGCCGGTAAAGAGGGCAGGGATTCCCATGGGTCCATCAGACACCGGGCGGAGCAGCAGCAAATGTCCGGCCTGTGGCTTCAGTCCCCACGTCCGGGTCCTGAGGCAGCGGCAGAGTTCCGGATGGGGAAAGGTTTTGGCAGCGGGAATCCCGTCCCGCCCGGCTGTCAATCCGCAGCTCAGTGTTTCCAATGGCAGCTTCCTGTGTAAAAATGTCACTCCCAACAGTGGCGGCGCTGCAAACGTTGAAAAGGCGCCACTTTTGAAGAATGTGCTCAGGGGGAGCGGTCGCTCTCCCTGCTCCCCCTCTCGCTACGCCACTGATCTCAATCCACCCTCCATCAGGCAGGAAATTGCACATCCAAACCACTTTGTTACCTTTTGTTCCAATGCCAATTGCCTTGACACTTTAGAGACAGATTATCTTTATTTGTTTAACCTGTTAAAAATGCCTTTGTTGAATTGCTTTATCTCCAATGTTCTAGCTGAGACAAAAGAGAATTTGGTCCAGGTTTGTATCCTTCAACACAAGACACTGCACCCAATTTCAATCCCACTGTTACATATCAAATACCAGCCTGCACATATTTAAGTGCTCCACAACATTGGGCAACCCCATCCTTACAACATCGTGCGGGCAGAGCAGTGGCAGTAAGCCTCCCTCCGTTGGCATCCCAGCCACGTGTCAAATGGGGACCCCCCAAGCGCTGTCATCGCGCCTGTTTGCCTGACTTGCATTTGGCGCTGCTGGAGCTCTTGTGCGCTGGTGAGATCTAGGGTCGACGCCATCCCAGGCATGGTTGGCACTGAGCGTTCCTGCCCTTAGGGTGCCCACCCAGCAAGCCTATCGGTAGGGTTCTACCTGTGGGCTACAGAGGCAACTGGGTTCAGGCATTTTCGAGCAGAGAGCGGCTGGCCAGCAGTCAAACAGGGCCCCCCTCTGTCATACCCCAGCTGCTTATTTTCATTGCAGGAACACCAGGCACAAGGTTTCTCCCAACGGTGCCTGGTGTTGCTGTGATGAAAATGTAGAGGGATGGCGAGGATGGGGAAGTGCCACGTGGAGGCGGTGACACCGCCCCATCTTTGTCTTGTGGGGGGAGGGATGAGGGTAGATGGTCATGCTTGGAATGTTTCCTGACCCTTGGTAGCGGGTAGAGGAGGAGCAAAAAGCCTGGGAGCCGGCTTCTTGCACCCCTTGACCCGTAGTGCAAGCGTCATGCCAGGTGGACGAAGAAAAGGGGGAAGGAAGGCGTCGGCATGACTGGGCCTTTATGTCAGTGTTGTTTAAAGAGAGAAAAGGGGCCAAGGTGTGACAGAGGGGGACCTTTTCCGATCACTTGTTCGCTGCTCCCTGGCCGGGAGTGCCCGAACCCTGCTAGCTCCGTACCCAAGGGTGGGATCCTGGCGTGGGCTTGGTCCGTGGGGCACCTTAGGGTGGTTGCTCGCCGTGCCTGGGATTGGCCTCGGTGGCATTGCGTCTACCGGCAGCCAACAGCTGCACTGGCTCCGAGCGGGTGGCAGGCGCGGTGGCAGCGCAGGGGGAGTCTCTACATGACTACATGGACCAGGCTGCCCTCAGAGGGAGGCCCACCCCCACTGTCCATCTCAGCACGGTGAGGGAAGAATGTGGCTGCCGTCAGGCGTCAGCAACACGTGCGTCACTCGATAATCTGCTGCCGGCTAGTGCAGGCGCAGAGCGGGATAGGTTTACATCCAAGTTAAATTGATTGCTTGCTGTAAGGCATCTTGCGTTTGTAATTCCGGATTCGATTGAGTGTAATTAATTGTACAGTTAGTAAAGCACATCTTTTTGATTTGTTTCAGGAGACCAGCGTGTTCCAACCAACTCGATAGGACCTGAACTAGGAGACCCCCTCAAACCAATGCAGTACATCACATATGTATTTAATTGTTGCGTTGCCTTTTCTTTTATTCTTCACCTTGGCCCTGGATGCCTGAAGACGAAGTCTAACAAGAAAGATTAAATCTCTAATCGTATTCATAATATAATTATTAATCTATCCACACCACATTCATATCCCATATTTATTTAAATAGAGATTTCTGAGGCACAGGTTGCTAAATTAAGAAAGAGAGGGTCTAGAATTTCTGAATATTGTGCCAGGGATTAATTAGGTGCCATATTTTAAAACTACGTCAGGTGTAAAGTAAATCAGAGCAGAGTAAATTCTCGCATATGTTGGGTTTATTTTTCAGAGAGTGGTTAGTGTTTGGAATTCTACACCCCAGAGAGATAAGACATTGAATATGTTGAAGGATAAATTTAGATACAATTTTGTTTCCCAAGGGGTGTCGATTAAGGGTTCTCGGGGGAGAGCAGAGCAGGAAAATAGTTAGTTATTCGTTAAAGTAAGACCCATCTTAATTCATAATGTTTCAAAAGGGTCTACTCCTGCTCCTATTAATGTTAAACATAGCACGCAGGCTTAGAAGCATAGGGGTTAACATTATCAAATAAAGTCGTCAGTAATTTGTCCCTTTAGATTGCAGATCCTCTTGTTAACATGGTGTTGCTTCACACACATGTTGGGTTTTAATTCCTCGGGGCGAAGGTTGGGATGGGGGTTAACTCGAGATCGCTTGTAATGTACCATGGGGCAGCCATGGTCTCCTGGAGCTTTGCTTGATTGCCCTTCGGGGGGTCGGGGAGGAATTTCCCGGAGTTTTTCCTGCAATTGGGCCTCTCAGGTTTTTTGCTCCGGTTTTTTGCCTCCCCCAGGTGCCAGCATTACTTAACGGGGGTGGGGTTGTGGGTGGGGGGTCCCACCAATCAGGTCAATCTGGTTCCAAACTACTTTTTTATTTGACGTTTCTGCATTGAGCCGTTTTTGGGAATGAGCAAACGCCCATTCTTCAGATCCAGTTCTTGCTGCAACTTTAGATCGTCAAGTACAAAAGTCACTCAGTAATAATAATATGTGCACTAAAATAAATTAAACTGAAATAAAAGATAACTACATTTTAAATCACATCTCTGTTGTTTGTGTCTTTATTTCTTCAATGTTGGTGTTACATATTGCTGGGTGGCTCCGGTAGTTTCTCCACTTAAGTGGCACGGGTACAAACAACCACTTCCCCTTTGACATGCTGCTTCTTTTCTGCAGTATCCCTTTAAGGGATCTTATTGAATGGCGGAACAGGCTCGAGGGGCCGAGTGGTCTTACTCCTGCTCCTCATTCGGTTAATTTGTCCCGTGGTTTTATTTGATTTTGTTTAGTTCACTGTTCGTCTCTTTTGTCTGAAACACGAGTGGCAAAATGTTGAGTTCTGAGGCAGCCTCAGCTTCACCAACAAGTAAACACCACCCCGTGCCCCCCTTCCCCCGGCACCCACCCAACCCGGACCAACTCAGTCCGGACCAGCTCTGATCAAAAGAGATCAGGTCAGGAGACTATCTGAGGGTTTTACCCGCGACAGATGTAGAAAACAGGAGAAAATTGAAGTTGATTTTCCCCAGACAACTTCACACATTAAAGAGCCTCTGAGGCTCTTTAATGTGTGACATTTGGTCTCAAGCTACAAGCTGGTTTAGCTCTTGTTTTAGTGTAAGGCACACACACACACACACACCTTGATAAAGAAGTTGAAATATGCAGGAAACTCCAAGGATCATTTAAAGGGCTCACAGACAATGGGAATTGCCTGCTTGCCCTCATTAAAGAGGCTGAGTTTCATTTTGAGAGGTAAACGCCTCATTTAATAAACTCTCCGAGGAACCCGGCTGAAGCAGGAGTTGAGCCACTTCCAGCACGAATGGACCACACATGGAGCAAAGTGAATGAAGTGCAGACATAGATTCAACTTGGAGAGTTATACGATATCGTTGCAAGGCTGTCAGAACCGGGAACTGAACGTACCAGGTTTAAAGGTCTAAAGGGGAACAGAGGCAAGTTTTATATTTAAGCACATCTTCACACACACTTTTCCCAGAGTGGCGCACTGTTGTAAGGGTTCCCAAGTGGATTTGTGGTGGCACGGTGGCACAGTGGTTCGCACTGCTGCCTCACAGCACCAGGGACCTGGGTTTGATTCCCGGCTTGGGTCACTGTCTGTGTGGAGACATGTTCTCTCCATGTCTGTATGGGTCTCCTCTGGGTGCTCTGGTTTCCTCCCACAGTCTGAAAGACGTGCTGGTTAGGTGCATTGGCCATGCTAAATTCTCCCTCAGTGTACCCGAACAGGCGCCGGAGTGTGGCGGCTGGGGGATTTTCACAGTAACTTCATTGCAGTGTTAATGTAAGGCTACTTGTGACACAAATAAATCAACTTTGGAACTTTACCTTTTGAAATGGGTTGAAGGCACCATCAATATCCAATTCAGTCTGGTGTTCCGTCAGTGTAAAGTGGGTACTTCTGATCTCGGTCTTTGTGAGCTTACTTGTGACATCAATCAATTTTAAACTTTACCAGCCTGTTGATCGCGTTATGATCCTTCCGTGACCAACAAGTCCTGGAGTTGGACTTAAACCTGGAGCTTCTGGTCCTGAGGTCGAGGCAAGGACCACTGTGCCACAAGATCCCCAGCACAGTGGTGGGGTTGCATTAATGATGAAATGAATTCCACAAAGAAAAGTAACGGGGGATAAGAAAGATATTGGAAACCTTCTGGATAAAATTAAATGGAAAAGGATTTAAAACCAGTGGTAATTAAGCACTCAGGAGAACACACATGAGTTGGCAGAATGTTGCCTTGCCGAGACTAAACAGGCAGATTAAATTGTGGTTTCAAAGAGAGATTTCCACACAAATTCGGATCAGTACATGACACTGTGTCCAAAAGATAGCCCATTTCTTGAGCGTGTTGACAAAATCAATCACACAATTGTTATGGTGCAGGAAGAGGCCATTCGGCCCATTTTGGCTGCGCTGGCTTTCCAATCAGTATTATGACTTATTGTCCTTCTCCAGCCTTTCCTCAACCCTTGCACACTGTTTCAGGACAATATTCTGCAAAGACATGCCCCAGAACAAACAACTGGGGAGAAAGCCATATTAATTAGACTGAACAATCAAATAACAAATCAGATTTAGTGAAACAGCATAATGGTGCATCAGCATTTAATAAATGCTGCCTATCAAAAAGAGAGAAATGTGAAACAGCTGCTAAAACTCGGGATTTAGTTAAGGCTGTCTTCAATATAATAAGATTTCAATTTAAACTGGGCAATGGGTAAAAAGACAGAACATCAGAAGGAGGTGTACAAAAAATAGTCAGATGTGATTCAACACCAGTTTATACCCCAAGTTGCAAGCTTTCCACTTGCCAAAAGGAAAGCACCGACAGATAACTACCAAAAAGGTAAAGGACAACAAAACAGATTAAATACGAAAGAAATTAGAGTTATTTGTATTTTACTCATGAGGGTCATAGAAACACAGAAACTGGAAGCAGCAGTAGGCCATTCTGCCCTACGAGCCTGCTCCACCATTCTTTATGATCATGGCTGATCATCAAATTCAATATCCCGATCACCCCTTTCCCCCATATCCCTTGATCCCTTTAGCCCCAAGAGCTCTAAATTCTTTCTGAAATGACACAATGTTTTGGCCTCAACTACTGTCTGTGATAATGAATTCCACACATTCACCACTCTCTGGTCAAAGACCTTTCTCCTGACCTCAGTCCTAAAAGGTTTGTTTACCCCTTATCCTCAAACTATGACCCCTAGTTCTGGACTCCCCCACCATCGAGAACATTCTTTCTGAATCTACCCTGTCTAATCCTGTTCGAATTTTATAAGCTTCTGTGAGATCTCTGGTAAGCTTAGCTCCTCTCATGAGCACATGATTCCGCCTCCTGTCAATCAACCCAATGAAAACCTGACTCTGAAACCCAGGGGAAAATCAAAAATCAACAAAAATACATTAACTCAGATTAGAACACCCTATTATCTCAGATCAATCATGAGCCTTGCATTCTCAGCATGTGAGCTGCCTGCTGTAGACAAAGGGACACCATGTAAACAGAGCTGAACTTTAAACATACCCTTCACAAGAAAAATGATATAAATATATTTCTTAAAGGTACTGTATCGACACTTACTTCGAAAGTCGAGTGAATATAATTGTATCCAATTTAATCTCTCCTCATATGACAGTCCTGCCATGCCAGGAATCACCCTGGTAAATCTTCACTGTACTCCCTCTATAGTAAGGACATCAATTCTCAGATAAGGACACCAACACTGCACACAGTACTCCAGGTGTGGCCTCACCAACGCTGTGATATTTTTGGCGTTCACTTCTTCACTGAACTTGTGGCCTCGATTGGAAAATAGTCACATATTTAAATTAAAGTAAAATACTGCGGAAGCTGGAAATCTGAAAGAAAAATGGAAATGCGGGAAAATGAAAAACTGCTTGCTCTGTAGAAGAGTCCTGGAAACTCAAAATTTTAACTCTGTTTCTTCTCTCCACAGATGTTGCCAGATCTGCTGAATTTTTCCAGCATTTTACCAGTTTGTCCAATCTCTCTTCATAAGACAGTTGCACATGCCATCCCCGGAACAAGTCTGCTGAACCTTTGCTCCGCTCCCTGTACAGCAATGATATCCTTCCTGAGGTAAGGGGACCAAAACTGCACACAGTGCTCCAGATGTGGTTTAACCAAGGCGCTATATATTGAAACAATACTTCACTACTCCTGTACTCAAACCCTGTTCAAATAACATTCCATTAACTTTCCAAATAGCTTGCTGCACCTGCACATTAGTTAGCCTTCAGTGATTTATGGATAAGGACATCCCGGTCCCTTTGAACAGCTACACTCTCTAATTTCTTACCATTCAGTAAATGCATTGCACATCTGTCCTTTCAACCAAACTGGATTACGTCACATTTCTCCACATTATATTCCATCTGCCATGTTCTTTCCCACTCACTAAGTCTGTCCAAACTGTCCTGTAGCCGCTTCACATCTTCACAACACACATTCCTGCCAGCTTTGTATCATCCACACACTCGGAAACATTACATTTGGTCCCCACTGCCAGACCATTGATATATATTGAGAACAGCTGGGGCCCAAGAACTGATCCTTGTGGTACATCACTAGCCACAGCCTGACAACATGTGAATGCCCTGTTTATTCCTATTCTCTGCTGCCTCTTAGCCAATCCTTAATCCATTTCAGTATATTGCCTCCTATCCCATGTGCTTTTATTTTGCGAATCAATCTCCTGTGAGGGACTTTATCAAAAGCAAAATATATTACGTTCATTGACTCTCCTTTATCAATTTTGCGAGTGACATCCTCAAAAAAATGCAACAAGTTTGTCAAACATGATTTCCCATTTGTAAATCCATGCTGCCTATGCCCAATTAGATCATGATTATATCCCTATCACATCCTTTGTAATTGATTCCAGCATTTTCCCGGCTACTGATGTGAGACTAACAAGTCTGTAATTCCCTGTTTTCTCTCTGCCTCCCATCTTAAATAATGGGGTGACATTTACACCCTTCCAATCTCCGGGAATCATTCCAAAGTCTATAGAACTTTGGAAGATGATCACAAATGCATCCTCTATCTCTATAGCAACCTCTTCCAATTCTCTGGGATGCAAAATATCAGGTCCCGGGAATTATCAACTTTCAGTTCCATTAATTTCTCCAGTACAACCTTCTCATTTGTACTCATTTCTTTCAACTCCTCATTCTTCACAATCGATTAGATCTCTACGTCTGGAGGATTTCCTGGATCTTCCTCAGTGAAAACAGATACAAAGTAATAATTTAGCTTCTCCATTATTTCTCCATTCTTCATTATAAATTCTCCTGTCTCTGCCTGTAATGGACCCACATTTGTCTTAGCCAATCACTTCCTACTGACATACCGAGAGAAGCTTCTCCAGTCATGTTTACGTTCTCCGCGAGATTGTATTCATATTGTGTTCTCCCTTTCTTTATCAATGTCTTGGCCTTCCTTTGATGTATTCTATGGCACGGTGGCACAGTGGTTAGCACTGCTGCCTCACAGCACCAGGGACCCGGGTTCGATTCCCGACTTGGGTCACAGTCTATGTGGAGTTTGTACATTTGCCCCGTGTCTCCGTGGGTTTCCTCCGGGTGCTCCGGTTTCCTCCTTCAGTCCAAAGATGTGCAGGTTAGGTGGATTGGCCGTGCTAAATTGCCCCTTGGTGTCAGGGGGACTATCTAGGGTCAATGCATGTGTTGTGTGGATAGGGCCTGGGTGGGATTGTGGTCGATGCAGACTCAATGGGCCAAATGGCCTCCTTCTGCTGTGTAGGATTCTACGATGGTATGATTCTAAAAAACCTCCCAATTCTCAGGTTTACATCTATCTCTGGCAACTTTATAAACCTATCCTTTTCACCTTCTTCAATCCTTTCCTTCCTTTATCAGCCACAGTTGACTGGATTTTTTGTTGTTTTTGCACCTTGAAGGTGCTGTGTAATAATTCTTTGAAGAAGTTAGCCAATCCTTAATCCATTTCAGTATATTGCTTCCTATCCCATGTGCTTTTATGTTGCTAATCAGTCTCCTGTGAGGGATTTTATCAAAAGCGAAATATATTACGTTCATTGACTCTTTTTTATCAATTTTGTGAGTAACATCCTCAAAAAAATGCGACAAGTTTGTCAAATATGATTTCCCATTTGTAAATCCATGCCGACTCTGCCCAATTAGGTCATGATTATATACTCATCACATCCTTTATAATTGATTCCAGCATTTTGCCGGCTACAGATGTGAGGCTAACAGGTCTGTAATTCCCTGGTTTCTCTTCCCTCCCTTCTTGAGTAGTCGAGTGACATTTCATACAGAAACGTAGAAATTGGAAGCAGGAGGAGGCCACTTGTCCCTTTGACTCTGCTCCGCCCTTTATTTTGATCATGGCTGGTCATTAAATTCGATATCCTGATTTCCCCTGTTGTAGGTAAAAATACCCCTGAGACTAGTCTGAGTCAAAATACAGTAAGGCTTTATTCTCACAAGCTTGCGGGAGAACCTGATCCCTGAAAGCTGAAGCCAAAGTTCTCCACCCCTTTCCTCCCTTGATCCCTTTAGCACCAACAGCTCTATCTAATTTCTTGTTGCAATCACACAATGTTTTGGCCTCAACTACTTTCGGTGGTATTGAATTCCGCCCATTCACCAGTCTCTGGGTGAAGAAATTTCTCCTCACCTCAGTTTTCAAATCCTCACACTATGACCCCGAGTTCTGGATTCCCCATTCTACGATTTAATGATGACAGGGTGAATGATGTATTATTGAGGGATTAATATTAGCTCGGACAATGGACACAAAATCAAGTTACAGTTCTGTAACAGTAACAAGTAACAAGTAACAAGTCATCAAGTTCTGTAACTTGATTTTGTGTCTCTGTGCACTGCTTGAGAGCACATTTCCACTCCATCTGACGAAGGAGCAGTGCTCCGAAAGCTTATGGTATTTGCTACCAAATAAACCTGTTGGACTTTAACCTGGTGTTGTGAGACTTCTTACGGTGTTCACCCCAGTCCAACGTCGGCATCTCCACATCATTCCTCCCACAGTCCAGAGATGTGCATGTTCAGTGGATTGGCCGTGCTCAGGGGGACTATCTAGGGTAAATGCATGGGGTTATGGGGATAGGGTCTGGTTGGGATTGTGGTCGGTGCAGACTCGATGGGCTGAACGGCCTCCTTTTGCACTGTAAGATTCCATGATTCTATGACTGCATCATGTCTATTCGTCTGAGGGAGCTGACGGATCCTTGGTTCAGCATTCCCTCTGAAAGACTGCACATGTCAGGATGGCTTCCGGGCTGGAATCCGAGGAATTGCAAAAATTCCAAAGGAAATGTGGGATTGCGGTGTCGACAGCTAGTACATTTGCTACCAAATAAACCTGTTGGACTTTAACCTGGTGTTGTAAAACTTCTTACTGAATGTGGGATTGTGCAGTGCTGATACCAGAGCGCCCTCTGCTGGAGTCTGGCCAGATTAACTCTGCATCAGAAACCTGTTTCTTGAATTGATTTATTATTGTCACATGTATTAACATACAGTGAAAAGTATTGCTTCTTGCACGCTGTCCAGACAAAGCATACCGTTCATAGAGAAGGAAAGGAGAGACTGCAGAATGCAGTGTTACAGTCATAGCTAGGGTGTGGAGAAAGATCAACTTAGTGCAAAGTCTGACAGCAGCAGGGAAGAAGCTGTTCTTGAGTCGGTTGGTACGTGACCTCAGACTTTTGTGTCTTTTCCCTGAAGGAAGAAGGTGGAAGAGAGAATGTCCGGGGTGCGTGGGGTCCTTAATTATGCTGGCTGCTTTGCCGAGGCAGCGGGAAGTGTAGACAGAGTCAATGGATGGGAGGCTGGTTTGCGTGATGGACTGGGCTTCGTTCACACCTGTACCACACCGCTGGGATGTGAATAACAACAACCTGCTTTTCCATAGCACCCCTCAACATGGGCGGCACGGTGGCACAGTGGTTGGCACTGCTGCCTCACAGTGCCAGGGACCCGGGTTCGATTCCCAGCTGTCACTGTCTGTGTGGAGTCTGCATGTTCTCCCCATGTCTGCGTGGGTTTCCTCCGGGTGCTCCGGTTTCCTCCCACAGTCCAAAGATGTGAGGGCTAGGTTGATTGGCCGTGCTAAATTGACCCCGAGTGTCAGGGGGATTAGCAGGGTAAATGTGTGGGATTCCAAGAATTGGGGCTGGGTGGGATTGTGGTCAGTATAGGTTCAATGGGCCAAATTGCCCCCTTCCACACTGTAGGGGTTCTATGATGTTCCCCAACTGCCAAATATCTTGTTCTCGCATTAAAGAACATGCAGGAAGATTCACAGGGGAACAGAGAGATGGGATGTGATCACAGCTAATACTGGCTGAAGGGGCTGCAACTGGTACAGCCTCCACTCAATCCCATATAATGTGATAACATGTGAGTTCCCTTCATTTACAACAACAACTCACATTTATGCAGCACCTTAAAGGCTGGAAACCACTCCAAAGTGCCTCACTGGGACATTATTAGACGAGGGGGAAGATATTGGAGGGCTGAGTATCTCGAGTGTAAAACGCACCTTCTCAAGGCAAGCAGAGCTGGGCAGTAAATCGTAGCCCCTAAGAGTGACCCCGGGTTCGATTCCTGGCTTGGGTCACTGCCTGTGTGGAGTCTGCACGTTCTCCCCCGTGTCTGCGTGGGTGTCCTCCGGGTGCTCTGGTTTCCTCCCACAGTCCGAATGACGTGCTGGTTAGGGTGCATTGGCCATGCTAAATTCTCCCTCAGTGTACCCGAACAGGTCCGGAGTGTGGCGACGGGGGGGGGTTTTCACAGTAACTTCATTGCAGTGTCAATGTCAGCCTACTTGCATCCCAAAAAACAAATAAATTATAACTCACATTTATTTTTAAAGTTAGGAAACATCCCAAGTCAGTTCAGAACCACAGCAATATGGTTGACTCTCAACTACTCTCAGGCAACTAGGGATGGGCAATAAATGCTGGCCAGCCAGCGACATCCTTGTCCCACAAATGAATAAAAAAATCATGCTGAGATTTTCCAGCGTTTTCTCTTTTGGTTTGATGAATTGGATTCAATATGAATTTGACTTGGTTTTTGGAGCAAGGTGATGGATTAATGTCTTGCCCCATCCACCCTCAGCATCTGCTTTGTCACTCTAAGAAAGGAATAATGTCTTAAAAAACCCTCACCTGCTCCTTCACTGTTACGTCTGGTGACCTCTGCCCCGCCCCTAGAATATTCAAAACTTGCTGCCCATATCCTAACTCGCACCAACTCCCATCACCCTGTTTTCACCGGCCTACACTGGCTCCCAGTTGAGTCGCATGTCAATTTCTCACCATTTCTGACATCTATATTCCTCTAATTCCAGCCTCCTGGGACTCTCCAATCCTAATCACTTTACTATTGGGAGCTGGGCTTCCAAACTCTTAAGCTCTGTAATTCCCTCCCTAAACCTCACCACCTCTCTCAGTTACTCCAAAACATTTCTTAAAACCTACTACCTTGGTCAGGCTTTTTGTCATCAATGCTAACCTATCACACAGTGACACAGTGGTTAGCACATAGAACATAGAATCCATAGAATCTCTAAAGTGCAGAAGGAGCCCATTTGGCCCATCGAGTCTGCACCGACCACAATCCCACCCAGGCCCTATCCCCGTAACCTCACATATTTACCCTGCTAGTTCCCCTGACTCTCGGGTCAATTTAGCATGGCTAATCAATCTAACCTGCACAGTGGAGTTTGCACATTCTCCCCGTGTCTGTGTGGGTTTCCTCTGGGTGCCCCGGTTTCCTCCCACAGTCCAAAGATGTGTGGGTCAATTTAGCGTGGCCAATCAACCTAACTCGCACAGCTTTGGACTGTGGGAGGAAACCGGAGCACCCGGAGGAAACCCGCGCAGACTCGGGGAGAATGTGCAAACTTTGCACAGCCACTCAAGCTGGGAATCGAACCTGAGTCTCTGGTGCTGTGAGGCAGCAGTGCTAACCACTGTGCTACCATGATAAAGGTTCAGACTGTGCCAAAGAAACAGGATATTGGGGAGTGGTGGCTAAAGGCTTGGTCAATGAGATTGGCTTTAAAGAAGGTCTGAAAGGGTGAAGCAGTGGAGGAGAGGTTTAGGAAGGGAATTCTGGAGCTCACGGACGAGGTAGCTGAATGTACGACTGCCAATGGAGGAGGGGAGGGATGGTCCAGAGGCCAGGAATGCAGACAGTGCAATAATTTGTGGGGAGTTTGCAGAGAATGGGCAGGGCACAGGAAGGATAGGGAAACGAGGGTGAGAATTTTGCAATTGAGGGTTGCTTGTGGGAGTCAATGTAGGGTCAGCGAGTGCAGGGGTGATGGGTAAACAGGACATGGGGCGGGGTTTTCCAGACCTGCTCATCCCAAGGCTGGAAAATCCTGCTTGAGGTCAACAGACATTTACATGGTCCGTGTAATAGAAATAGAAACCATGGAAACCCTACAGTGCAGAAGGAGGCCATTCAACCCATCAAGTCTGCACCAAAAACTATCCCAACCCAGGCCTCATCCTCATAAGCCCACACATTTACCCCGCTAATCCCTCTAACCTACACATCCCAGGACACTAGGAGCAACTTAGCATGGCCAATGCACATAACCCGCACATCTTTGAACTGTGGGAGGAAACCGGAGCACCCGGAGGAAACCCATGCAGACACGGGGAGAACGTGCAGACTCTGCACAGACAGTGACCCAAGCCGGGAATTGAACCCAGGTCCCTGGGGCTGTGAGGCAGCAGTGCTAACCACTGTGCCATTGTGCTGCTCCACGATTCCCGTGGTGGGCGGGATGGGAATATTTCTCCCATGGTGGGGTCCAGGCAGCAGAGGGGCTCAAATTTACAGAGCGCAGTGTATTGAAATCATATCTATCACCTCTAACACTTAGCACAGTGGTTAGCACTGCTGCCTCACAGCGCCAGGGACCCGGGTTCGATTCCCACCTTGGGTCACTGTCTGTGTGGAGTTTGCACATTCTCCCCGTGTTTGCTTGGGTTTCCTCCGGGTGCTCCGGTTTCCTCCCACAGTCCAAAGATGTGTGGGTTAGGTGCATTGGCCATGCTAAATTCTCCTTCAGTGTAACCCAAACAGGCGCCGGAGTGTGGTGACTAGGGGATTTTCACAGTAACTTCATTGCTGTGTTAATGTCAGCCTACTTGTGACACAAATAAATAAACTTTACCTGTACTTTTCAATGTGCTTTGCTGCAGTATGTACAAACATCAACATTCCCCATTGAGAAGGGAAAACTCTGAGAGTAAAAACTTTTCTTTTTCCACCCGCCCCGGTCCAGGATTTTATTAACGAGCTGCTGATTCGAATAAAGGGCCTTCGGAAAATGACGGTCTCTCAGAAGAAGTGACACGGAGTGCCACCATCAACGGAGCGGAGTTGCAGCGGCGGAACGGAGCATGTGATCAGACTTGCCCTCCCCATGTTTTGGTCAACAAAAGGGACCAATCACGGGACTGAACTAACTGTCAGGCTGTGGGGTCAAATTCGCGGGTTTTTAAAAACGGAAACAGACACCGAGCGGGATACGTCTGTGGCTATTTATGGATTTTTTTTTGTTAAAATGTTAATAAAATGTGACGTGTAAGTGTAATTTCTGCTCCGCTGTCGCTCAAACCAAATAGGCCTAGGCCTCGGGCCTTGCTAAATGCCAGTCTCTTATTTGGGGTTGAAAGGTCACAGATTCGAGTCCCACGCCAGGGAGTTCAGCACACAATCCAGGCCGTCAATCCCAGTGCAGCATTGAGGGAGTGCTGCACTGTCAGAGGTGCCATGTTAAAAGATCCCATGGCACTATTCCTCTAATCCCCAGGAACCAACTCACCTCAGACACAGGGGTGGTGTCAGAGGGCTGGAGAATTGCAGATGTTACTTGCTTGTTACTCCCGGTGTCCTGGCCAAAATTTATCTCCCAATCAAACAACCAAAAAAACTTGGTCGTCATCAGAGTGGTGGTGGGTGCCTCCTGTGTAAATTGGCCACTATGTTCCTCACCCCCCTCCCTCCACCCCCCCACCACCATTATAAGAGTGACTACACTTCAAAAATGATTCATTGGCTGTCAAGTGTTTTGGCATATTCTGAGGACAAGACAGAAATGCAAGATAGTTCATTATTTAAATATAAGTAGTCTCACAACACCAGGTTAAAGTCCAACAGCTTTATTTCGGCATCATGAGCTTTTGGAGTGCTGCTCCTTCATCAGGTGAGTGGAGAGTTGGGTTCACAAACAGGGCATATATAGACACAAACTCAATCACAAGATAATGATTGGAATGCGAGTCTTAACAGATAATCAAGTCTTTACAGGGACAGACAGTGCGAGTGGAGAACGGGATAATGACAGGTTAAAGAGGTGTGAATTGTCTCAAGCCAGGACAGTTAGTGAGATTTTGCAAGCCCAGGTCAAATGATGGGGGTTACACATAGTGTGACATGAATCCAAGATCCCAATTGAGGCCATCCTCATGCGTTTGGAACTTGGCTATCAGTTTCTGCTCGGTGATTCTGCGTTGTCGTGTGTCTTGGAGGCCACCTTGGAAAATACTTACTCGAAGATCGGAGGCTGAATGCCCGTGAACGCTGAAGTGTTCATCGTCAGGAATGGAAAGCTCCTGCTGACGGCTGAACGGACAATGGCACGGTGTCTGTTCATCCGTTATCGTAGCATCTGCATGGTCTCACCAATGTATGTACCATGCCTCGGGACATCCTTTCCTGCAGCGTATCAGGTAGACAACGTTGGCCGAGTCGCAAGAAATCATAGAATCATAGAAACCCTACAGTACAGAAAGAGGCCATTCGGCCCATCGAGTCTGCACCGACCACAATCCCACCCAGGCCCAACCCCCATATCCCTACATATTTTACCCACTAATCCCTCTAATCTACGCATCCCAGGACACTAAGGGGCAATTTTAGCATAGCCAATCAACCTAACCTGCACATCTTTGGACTGTGGGAGGAAACCGGAGCACCCGGAGGAAACCCACGCGGACACGAGGAGAATGTGCAAACTCCACACAGACAGTGACCCAAGCCGGGAATCGAACCCAGGTCCCTGGAGCTGTGAAGCAGCAGTGCTAACCACTGTGCTACCGTGCCGCCAAGCGTATGTACCATGTACCTGGAGGATGGTGTTCTCAGGTGTGATGGTAGCATCCGTGTCGATGATCCGGCATGTCTTGCAGAGGTTGCTGTGGCAGGGTTGTGTGGTGTCGTGGTCACTGTTCTCCTGAAGGCTGGGTAGTTTGCTGCGAACAATGGTCTGTTTGAGGTTGTGCAGTTGTTTGAAGGCAAGAAGTGGGGGTGTGGGGATGGCCTTGGCGAGATGTTCGTCTTCATCGATGACATGTTGAAGACTCCAAAGAAGATGTCGTATCTTCTCCGCTCCGGAGAAGTACTGGACAATGAAGGGTACTCTGTCTGCCGTGTCCTGTGTTTGTCTTCTGAAGAGGTCGGTGCGGTTTTTCGCTGTGGCGCGTCGGGACCGTCGATCGATGAGTCGAGCACCATATCCTGTTCTTACGAGGGTGTCTTTCAGCACCTGTAGGTGTCTGTTGCGATCCTCCTCACCTGAGCAGATCCTGTGTATTCGGAGGGCTTGTCCGTAGGGGATGGCTTCTTTAACGTGTTTAGGGTGGAAGCTGGAGAAGTGGAGCATCATGAGGTTATCCGTGGGCTTGCGGTACAGTGAGGTGCTGAGGTGACCGTGTCTGCGTGGGTTTCCTCCAAGTGCTCCGGTTTCCTCTCGCAGTCCAAAAGACTGGTTAGGTGCATTGGCCGTGCTAAATTCTCCCTCAGCGCTCACCCTGAAAGTGGAAAATCCCACCCGAGGTCAACAGACCTATCCATGGTCTGCCCCTCACCCGTGACAATTCCCATGGTGGGCAAAACGGGAAAATTCCTGGAACAAAGTGTCGAGATAACTCATAGAAATCATAGAAACCCTACAGTACAGAAAGAGGCCATTCGGCCCATCGAGTCTGCACCGACCACATTCCCACCCAGGCCCTACCACCATATCCCTACAACTCTCCCCCTTCCCTGACACTCTGCAATGTCTGGAGCTCAGACGCCAGTGCACAAACTCTGAGCTGCAAACACTTCCTGTGGGGACGGTTATTTGGGACTACATTGCATTTCACAGATTCCCACATGTCGCACGCCACCATCCCTGCCATATCCATATAACCTCATTTATTTAATTCCTTATTAATTTACACAGTTACAGTAAAAGCCAGTCCTCTAGGTTGGAGACGAAGGCCGGAATTTTCCGGCCGATCACGGCCCGCCATCGCTGCCCGCAGGAATGTGATGCTTGGCGAAATCTCCATTCACTGCAGCAGGACTGGAGAATCCCAGTTGCAGGCGAAGTCGGAGAATCCGGCCCAACAAAGAACTCAGCAGCTCCTGGAGGTTGAACAAGGGTATAGAAGGCAGCACCATTTTACTCCCATTGCCCCTAATTCCCACTGGAATGAAACTCCCATTGGTATCCGTTCCTCCTCACACTCCTTGCTTCCCTTACTCTGTGCAAGACTTGTCTGTTTTTATCAATTTAAATGGAAGCTTGCTGACATGCCACTTGGACAGTACTTAGACAGTCTGACCTCGATATTGTCAAAATGATACTGAAGCACTTCAGAAAGTGTAACAGAAAAAGATTGACAAGAAGAATGGCACAACTGAGAGGCTATAACAGTGGATGGATCGAAAATATTATATCATAGAATCACAGAATTCCTACAGTAAAGGAGGCCATTTGGCCCATTGAGTCTGATTCAACCACACAATCCTACCCAGGCCCTATCCTCATCACCCTCCATGTTTATCCTGCTAATCCCCTGACACCAGGGTCAATTTAGCATCGAGTCTGCTCTGCCATTCAATCATGGCTGATATTTTTCTCATCCCCATTCTCCTGCCTTTTCCCCATAACCCCGATCCCCTTATTGATCAAGAATCTATCTATCTCTGTCTTAAAGACACTCAATGACCTGGCCTCCACAACCTTCTGTGGCAGAGTTCCACAGATTCACCACTCTCTGGCTGAAGATGTTCCTCCTCATCTCAGTTTTAAAGGAGCGTCCCTTCACTCTGAAGTGGTGCCCTCGAGTTCTAGTCTCTCTCACTAGTGGAAACATCCTCTCCATGTCCACTCTATCCAGGTCTCTCAGTATTCTGTAAGTTTCAATTAGATCCCCTCCTCATCCTTCTAAACTCGATCGAGTATAGACCCAGGCTCCTCAATCGCTCCTCATATGACAAACCCTTCATTCCTGGGATCATTCTTGTGAACCTCCGCTGGACCCCCTCCAAGGCCAGCATATCCTTCCTTAGATATGGGGCCCAAAACTGCTCACAATGTTCCAAATGGGACCTGACAAGAACCTTATATAGCCTCAGAAGTACAGCCCTGCTCTTGTATTCTAGCCCTCTAGAAATTAATGCTAACATTGAATTTGCCTTCCTAACTGCCAACTGAACCTGCACATTAACCTTAAGAGAGTCCTGAACCAGGACTCCCAAGTCCCTTTGTGCTTCAGGTTTCCGAAGTCTTTCCCCATTTAGAAAACAGTCTACACCTCTATTCTTCCTACCAAAGTGCGTAACCTCACACTTTTCCACATTGTATTCCATCTGCCATGTGATCTTACCCTCCATCAGATGAGGAGCTTGCCACCAATCAGATCGATACCCAGGAAACAAACAGGGAGTTCGAGAGCAAAGGAAGACAACTCTCATTTCAAAATAATATGCAGCAAACTAATATGCACCACACAAATGCCAGGGAATGACCATCACCAATAAAAGACACTTGGATCACCGCCGCTTGCCATTCAAAATGTTAACATCACTGAATCCCCCACTGTCAACATCCTTGCGGTTAGCATTGACCAGAAACTCAACTGGACTCACCACAGAAACACAGTGGCTACAAGAGCAAGTCAGAGGCTAGGAATACTGTGGCAAGTAACTCACCTCCTGACTCCCCAAAGCCTGTCCACCATCTACAAGGCACAAGTCAGGAGTGTGATGGAATACTCCCCACTTGCCTGGATGGGTGCAGCTCCAACAACACTCAAGAAGCTCAACACCATCCAGGGCAAAGCAGCCTGCTTGATTGGCACCACATCCACAAACATTCAATCCCTCCACCACCGACGCTCAGTAGCAGCAGTGTGTGCTATCTACAAGATACACTGCAGCAATCCATCAAAGTTCCTTAGACAGCACCTTCCAAACCCACGACCACTTCCATCTAGAAGGACAAGGGCAGCAGATACATGGGAGCACCACCACCTGCAAGTTCCCCTCCAAGCCACTCACCATTCTGACTTGGAAATATACCGCCGTTCCTTCGCAGTCACTGGGTCAAAGTCTTGGAATTCCCTCCCTAACGGCATTGTGGGACAACCCACAGAACATGGACTGCAGCGATTCAAGAAGGCAGCTCACCACCACCTTCTCAAGGGCAACTAGGGATGGGCAATAAATGCTGGCCAGCCAGTGACACCCATGTCCCATGAATGAATAAAAAAAGGTGGTAATTTTCCAATGCAGTCAAGCATATAATCTGTCACCAAAAATATCTAATTACACCTGCACTCCTGCGATAAACTAGAAATAGGAGCACCAAGGAACAGATATCCCTTTGTTTTAGACATTGTGGAGATAATGTAGGTCAGTGAGCACAGGGGTAACAGGGTGAGGAATTGGTGAGGAATTATTAATACTTTGAGATGGCCGACATGGATTTTGGAGAAAAAATCATAAAACGTATAGGAAAGCAAAAGCAAGCAAGCAGAAGTGAACTTTAGCGTTTTCATGTTGAGGACATTAATTGGATGTTGTAAAGTGGTTCAAGAGACAATAAAGCACAATTCTGGACAGAGAGAGAGGGAAGAAAGGACTTGGAAGTATTGGCAAGTAGATTGAGATTGTCCCAAGGAAATGTGATGAGGTTGTTAGTCTGAGACATTCTTTACTGTTCTTAACGCTGGGAGGCTTTTGGAAAAGAGGGACTCCATACTGCCAGGGAGAGACACTGCATCATTCGAGTTCTTTTGCGGAGACATCTAGGAGTGTAGTGGTGTGAACGCCAAGTTATCTTTAATGCTGAACTAACACTTGGTGGCACAATGGTTATCGCTGCTGCCTCACAATATCAGGGATCTGGGTTTGATTCCTGGCTTGGGTCAGTTTGTGCGTAGTCTGCACCTTCTCCCAGTGCCTGTGTGAGTTTCCTCCGGGTACTCCGGTTTCCTCCCACAGTCTGAAAGCTGGTTAGGTGCATTGACCGTGCTAAATTCTCCCTCAGTGTACCTGAACAGGCACCAGAGTGTGGGGACTAGGGGATTTTCACAGTAACTTCATTGCAGTGTTAATGTAAGCCTACTTGTGACACTAATAAATAAACTTTAATTATTTTGGTAACATTTTATTTGACCTTTTTATACAGCTAATTATACTGCTTACAGGTTTGTTTAGCTTATTCCATAGTGGTTTGCTGCAATCTTGTTCTATGAGAGTAGCATTGTCCTTCCAAACCATCCAATGTGTTCGCACCAAATATAAGTGATGAGGACTGTAGTTTGGTGACTCCAAACCAGTCGTACTCACAATGTAGCCATCTGCCAAGTTGGCACATTTATTGCTTTTATTGCAGCTCCCTCAGGAAGAAGGCTTTGGACAAGTGCTCCCCATGCGGACCAGGAGCTCATCATACAGGGAATTACAAAATACCGACCCCCCCCCTCCCCAACCCAGCATTCAGCATCGAGGTGTTCTGAGAGCGAGCACTTCCATGACCTCTGACATGCTCCACTTTGGGTGCACTGAGGACAAGACTACACGCACGTTAACCTTTGAACCAAACCCGTTCCTGCGATCATCAGAACGCCAGGGCCTTGAGAATAATTCTTCCTTCTCTTGTCCCTTGTACTGAATTTGGGGCCCCCCCGCTATAACGCAGGGTTATAATCCCAGGACTCACTAGGTTATCTACACTCAGGATGGCCAGACCAGCGCTGATAGGCCACAGGACAGAACCTGCGCATCACCGTGATTCAGCGCCTCCGATCCCAGATCCTAAACTATTGCAGTGGTTAGTTCAGTTCAGTTACAAAGCAAAGCTGTCTTCAACTCTCCCCGAGGAAACAGGATTGACCCCTCTGGTCACGCCCACCGTGCTACGTGCTTCTCACCTGGAAGGAGAAAGGATCACCTCATTATATTCATTGCCTGTTCAATTCATTCCCTTTCCACCTCACATAAGTCTGGCTGTAATCGCGACCAACAGGCCACATCTCCTTCTGTCTGAAGTAGAGTGGGTGCCACAAACACTTGAGGGGGCAGTTGCAGCCTCGGTTCAAAGTCTCGATGGTTGCTGGAATCACAGATTCCCCACAGTGCAGAAAAGGCCACTTAGCCCATTGGGCCTGCACCAACTCTGCAAAAGAGTATCTTACTTAGGCCCTCTCCATTGTCTTATCCCCACAACCCCACACATTTCCTATGGCTAATCCCCCCCTAACATATGGGCGGCACGGTGGCACAGTGGTTAGCACTGCTGCCTCACAATGCCAGGGACCCGGGTTCGATTCCCGGCTTGGGTCGCTGTCTGTGTGGAGACTGCACATTCTCCCCGTGTCTGCATGGGTTTCCTCTGGGTGCTCCGGTTTCCTCCCACAGTCTGAAAGATGTACTGGTTAGGTGCATTGACCCGAATAGGCACTGGAGTGTGGCGACTAGGGGAGTTTCACGGTAACTTCATTGCAGTGTTAATGCAAACCTTACTTGTGACTAAGAAATAAACTTTAAAATTTAAACATCTTGGGACACCAAGGGTCGATTTAACATTGCCAATTCACCAAACCTACTAGAATCCCTACTGTACAGAACCTGCACATCTTTCGAGTGTGGGAGGAAGCCAGAGCATCCGGAGCTAATCCATGCAGACACGGGGAGAATGTGCAGACCCCAAACAGTCACCCGAGGCTGGAAATGAACCCGGGTCCCTGGCGCTGTGAGGCAGCAGTGCTAACCAGTGTACCACCGTGCCGCCTTGACAGTGTTCCAACAGCACTGACGCTGGGATGCCAGGCTGAATTATAGGTCCGTGGAGCTGAGTCCACGAAAAGATCAGCCATGGTCTCATTGATGATGTTGCGATGTTGGCGTTGGACTGGGGTGGGCACAGTAAGAAGTCTCACAACACCAGGTTAAAGTCCTGTTGGACTTTAAACCTGGTGTTGTGAGACTTCTTACTATGATCTTACTGAATAGAGGAGCAGGCTCGAGGGGCTGAGTGGCCTACTCCTGCGCCTGGTTCTGATGTTCCAGTCACCAAAGTGGGACTCAAACTCATCAACTGAGAGATGAGAGTGTCTCCCATTCAGCCCTGGCTGGAACTGGGCTAGTGACACACTTCAGTAAGTGAATGAGTGCAGAATTCCATTATACCCAACACTGACATTACTGAGGCACTTCAGGGCGAATCATAGAATCATAGAATCCCTACAGTGCAGAAGGAGGCCATTTGGCCCATCGAGTCTGCACCAACAACAATCCCACCCATGCCCTATCCCCATAACCCCATGCATTTACCCTAGCTAGTCCCCCTGACACTAAGGGGCAATTTAGCATGGCTAATCCGCACATCGTTAGATTGTGGGTGGAAACCAGAGCACCCAGAGGAAACCCACGCAGACACGGGGAGACTGTGCAAACTCCTCATAGACAGTAACTCAAGCCGGGAATCAAACCTGGGTCCCTGGCTCTGTGAGGCAGCAATGCTAACCACTGCGCCACCGTGCCGCCCAACATTTGGAGGACACTGCACAATGGGTGCTGGACATGGCTTTGAACAGGACGGGGGCAGGGTGAGGTGCCTTAAGTGTGCTGGGCTCTCGGTAGGTCATTGCTGCCCAGCAGCCAATTCTCAGTTTACCGCACTCGTACCTGGCCGACTTCAGTAGTAAGAGGCGGCACTCACTGAACTGGCAGATGTATCTGTTCCGAGTCTTGCAGCGTTGGTCATTCCAATTGAATGCACTCGAGAGTTGTAGCTCAACACAATTTCCAAAGCTGTTAAACACAAAAGACAGTCCCATGAGTGTGCTGATGATAAACTGCAGAGAAATGCACCGAGTACATGCCCCCATCCCATTGCTGTAAATACTGTAATATCCACTGTAGCACCAATACCAGAGGGTTCAGTCTCACTGGGATAGGGGGATATTTCCCATGGTCTGTGTAGCTGTTCTACCCGTTAATGTTCCGTGTCAATGTTACACAGCTATGTCCTTCCACTATCACAGTTCTTCACTCACAATCCTTGAATTATTGGTGTGAACAGGGAGGGTATCTGGCCCATGCTGGTGAGGCTATCTCCTTGACTTACCCCTGGTTATCCGGCTGCCCAAAGGCAAAGCTGGAAAAAGTGGGAAGTTCCCCAGAGTCCCAACGGAAAGAATCCCTCGATGTTTTATACGTCAAACCTGGAAGCAGAAATGAAGAGCCAATTAACTTCAAACAAATGGATCAAAAACTGCCCTAACTCCACTGGTAAACATTCTCTGTGTTACTGACTGTATCTCTACTGATGTTAATCCAGCTCCCTCACACTGTCACTCAGTAACCCCTCTCCCCCCAGCACCCTGTGTTACTGACTGTATCTCTACTGATGTTAATCCAGCTCCCTCACACTGTCACTCAGTAACCCCTCTCCCCCAGCACCCTGTATTACTGACTGTATCTCTACAGATGTTATTCCAGCTCGCTCACACTGTACCTTGGTAACCCCTCTCCCCACAGAACCCTGTGTTACTGACTGTATCTCTACTGATGTTAATCCAGCTCCCTCACACTGTCACTTAGTAACCCCTCTCCCCCAGCACCCTGTGTTACTGACTGTATCTCTACTGATGTTAATCCAGCTCCCTCACACTGCCACTCAATAACCCCTCTCTCCCAGCACCATGTTACTGACTGTATCTCTACTGATGTTAATCCAGCTCCCTCACACTGCCACTCAATAACCCCTCTCCCCCAGCACCATGTTACTGACTGTATCTGTACTGATGTTAATCCAGCTCCCTCACACTGCCACTCAATAAC